>NC_056463.1:7538429-7554627 GCF_008729295.1 Plectropomus leopardus
GTGTGTTTGTGTGTGTGTGTGTTTGTGTGTGTGTGTGTGTGTGTGTGTGTGTGTGTGTGTGTGTGTGTGTGTGCGTGCGTGCGCGCAGTATGTGAGCCGTACAGGTGTCCTCAGCTCAGTTGTCCTGTTGGGATGTCGGTGGTTTCCGTCTCCAGTCCCAGTCGCNTGTTTGTGTGTTTGTGTGTGTGTGTGTGTGTGTGTGTGTGTGTGTGTGTGTGTGTGTGTGTGCGTGCGTGCGCGCAGTATGTGAGCCGTACAGGTGTCCTCAGCTCAGTTGTCCTGTTGGGATGTCGGTGGTGTCCGTCTCCAGTCCCAGTCGCTGCTGTCCAAACCAAACATGCGGTATGGCTCCCACAATATGAACATTTTGAATGAATTCAGAAGCACAGCTAAATCAGTATCACATTTCCAAATCTGATAATTAAGATGAGACTGACACTTTTGATTGGTACAGAACATTTTGTTGTTTTGCCACAAAAATGTGAAGATTTTGCCCTTTTCTGTTTTTTCTGTTTTTAGAGTGTTCCTGTGAAAAGATCGCCTCCCCGAAATGTGGCCTGGTACGTCACGACTTTATTTTCTTTAGTCTGGTTGTCTGTTTGGGCTTCTGATGATGTATTTCATGTGTATAGCGCTCACTGCGTCGGTCACTTTAACAGATATATTCTCATTCTCTGTTTTTTATCTGTGATTTTAATGCTTCAACATTAATAGGCCATTATGTGCCAGCTGAGAGAGATTTAGATGTCTCAAAGCATTTTCAAAACCAATAAACTAAAAAAAGGGCAAAGTTTAAATCTTAGCCACAGATATCTTAATGATACTACAAAACAATTCAGCATGAATTTAACTCTTTGCATTATATGGACTGTTTATCTGATGTAGTTAAATTTGTCTTTTACACAGGCTCTCTGTGTGTTTCAGTCACATTTGTCCCTGGCTCTGTGTGTAATGTCTGTGTACTTTTTGTGTGACTTTGGTTCGGTTCTCGTTTTTCTCTGCAGGGAGAGGCCGCCCAGCTGGACCGGGCCTTTCTGTCCGACCCACAGAACCAGTGCGCCTGCAAAAGATACAAGTGTGGTGAGTACTGCTGGGAAGAGTCGCCGGTTTAAATTTAAAGACTGAGGAACTCAGATAAGTGATTTAGACAGGCTGCACATGCTCCTAAAGGTTGTGCACATTTTCTCTCATAACAATCTTAAAGTTTATATAAACTCAGTTCAGATTTCCAAAAACACAAGAATTAATTTACGAGTAAAGGGCAAAAACAAAACAAACAAAACAAAACAACAAGAAAAACTAATACATTACATTTGGATAAACACAGGAATAAATCATGCAGGGAGAGAGGAAGAAAAAAAATCAGACAATATGTAAATAATATAAAAAGCAATTTATTTTTAAATTAAACACAATGTGAACTGATTTTTGCCAGTTTCCAAAAACCATAAATCCATCAGAAAAGTGAAGAAACTGTATATGGTGTACACTGTGACCTCTGACCTTGGCTCTGTATGTGTGTTTGTCCAGTGCGCGAGGCTGTGTGTGTGTTCGGCGAGCGTGGCGTGTTGCGGCCGGGTCAGACTCTGGTGGAGCACCACGATGACGGCTTGTGTCACAGCAGGCAATGCAGCCGCAGCCTCGACCCGGCGAGCGGCTTCCATCTGCTGCGAACCGCCAGCATCAACTGCTCCGCCCACTGCCAACCAGTACGACCACCAACAAACACACACACACACACACACACACACACACACACACACACACACAAAGACTAAATATGAGTTAAAATACATCTTTTCTAATTCTAGATTTGATTCCTTGTTTCACAAAGCTAACCTCGACTGTGTTTCAGAATCAGATCTACGTCCCTCCGAAGGACCAGACGACGTGCTGCGGTGTCTGTAAGAATATTTCCTGCCTGTACGAACACGAGAACGGGACAACGACTCTCTATAAGGTGTGAAATCAACTATTATACATTTTACTACTCATTAATGATCAGTAATCGTGAATATTTTATGTATATCATTTGAAAGTCTCACATACCCTCAGTCACTTGTTGCTGGTGTAAAAGTCAGATGATGCTGTAGTTCGTCAGTTGATGTTGTTGGTGCTGTCTGTGTTTTCAGCCCGGGAAGTCCTGGGTATCAAACTGCATGAAGTTCGACTGCACAGACACTCTGTCGGGACCCACGCTCATCTCGTACTCCTTCAGCTGCCCACCTTTCAACGAAACAGAGTGCATGAAGGTCAGTGTCCTGTAACACACACACACACATTAATGCTTTTTTACAAATAAACACATACATGTATCTAGAGCAGAATTGGCCATGTTTTCTCTTGACAAGAGTCACACATTATATTAAATTTATTATTAATGATCGAATGAAATTGCTTTAAATAGTTAATCTCTTCTATGGTTTGATGGATTCTGACTAAATTTGCACACAGCTATTTAAAAGAAAAAATATTTCCTTGAGTTTTTTGTGCTGTGTGATGCTTTTTTGTATTTGTGTTGGATAAATGTTTCAATTGCGGTTGGACTGAAAATTGGCTTGACAGATGTGGGTTTTGTTCTTCATACCTTATGACTAAATAATATTAATTTATGTCAAGATGACAGCATGAGACGTTTGGAAGACACTGGATTTTGGTTACTTAAATCCATCAAAAATATCTATGGCAAATTTACGTTGGCATGAGAACAAAACCTGACATCAAATTTTGGTCGTCCAATGTCATAACCTAAATTCAACCAAATTTCAACATCTAGTGACACTGGTGGCCAGGTGGGAACAGTTATAACAAAACCGTAACAGTGGTCTATAACTGTGATTCTTAAGCCCTCAGAGCTTTGTAAAGTTGAAAGAAAATATTTCATGATGTTCACAATGACCACACGAGAGTGCTCTCATGCTTTATCTGAAAACTTTTTAAGGCCCCAAATTGTTGTATGACAAATTGAATATTTGCTCAAAATAGCAGCCATTAGGGACTTGAGCCAAATAATATCAACCTTCAAAAACCAAACTGTAATGCAAAGAAAAAGATTTAATTTTTTTGTATCTTAACATTTTCTTTCTCATCTGCACTCAGATCGGCGGGACCATCGTAAGTTACATGGATGGATGCTGCAAAACATGTGAGTACCTGATGTGAATGTAGCAGCAGTTCTGTAGTTAGTGTAGAGCTGTAGGCTGCAGATGACACTGAAGAGCGCCTTCACTTGCTGCTCAACATGTTTCTGACATGTTTGCCCTTCAGTTTGTCCGTTTTAGTCCAAAATCTTAAAACCACGTTGTCTCAATTGGATCCTAGCTGTTGTTTTCCATTAAACTTGTCTGCTGTTTATTCAGATTAGAGAGATCTGTCAGTGTGCTTTTCAGTGAATTCACTCTAGTACAAAAGGCAACAGATAACTGTTTCAAAGTGCCAAATGATAAACATAGCGGTCACTGAAAAGCATCTGATATCATGCAAGTGGGTTTGTGGTTTATGTGCTGCAGCTTACCATCATGTACCAATCCCACCAGGTACTGGATTCCCTCTCTTCCCTTTCCCTGTTAGCCCTCTGACTCCCACAGTTAACACAAACTGTGAACGAGGTACCAAAACAACAAGGCTTGTCAGTGCCATTGTTGATATTCAACAATGTACTCCCTCCAAAAAAAAGAAAAAAAAAAAGATAAAACACACAGGAAGTCTGACTGCAACCTACTCCCCTCTGCAGAACAGTCCTCTCAACTGCTGTCTCATTTCAGGTCTCAGTGAAATTGAAATCAGTAAAACAAAAAGAAAAATACATATATTTAGAACAATTACGGTGCAGATGTTGCATTCTTTTGTCTTTTTTTTCCCCTAAAAATATGTCTTGCAGTAAGGAGGCGGGGACACAATCCTTTCTGTAGGCCAAAAATGATGTCACATTTGAGAGGACAGTAACAAGTATTTACCCCCGCCCCTCCCTGTGGATCACGTACATGTAAATGACAGCTAAACTCTTTCCCCATTTAGCACTGTCTGGGCAGTGCATTGTTGATTGCCAACAATGTACTGTTGGTAGTGGCCCAGTAGTCGGGCTTAGACGTCTGCATGTGTCGGTAGAGTCTGTTGTGGGTTGGTGCTGGGGGTGTTTTCGCTTGCTGTGCTGCTCCGCCACCAGGGGGAGCTCTGTGGAAAACTAAAGCTACTATGTGAGGCATTTTACTATCGAAGGATCATCAGTGCAAACCCTTAAACAATCATCTGTGCATTTATTTAGAAACACTCAGATAAAACAGTACCAAGGTGGAAAAGTTATTTTAAGTGTCTAGAAATATAATAGTAATTTTTTTTGCACAGGCAGCATTTAGGTGACTCGAGGCTTGGATGGGCATGAAAACTCTCTTGGTTCAATCATTTAGTGCAAACCAGGCACAAGAAAACATCTGATTCGAATGTGAAAGAATGCAAAGAGCATTTCGGTAACAAACATCCATTACAATGCTTAAATTCAGTTCTGCTAATGGCAGGCTGAAGTGAATGTTGCATTTAATGTTTAAACCAGCAGTTTAAATAAGTTCACTTTTGGTTTCTGGGTCAATATTAGAAGTATTCTGAAACTGATTCTGTATTTTTTGTTCCTAATTGCATAAAGTATACTAAATTGGCTAAAGCTCTGGGGTCTGTTTCACCAAATTTATAAAATACAAGCTACTCTTTGCTACATACGGAAATACCCTCTTGCTTATTTGGTCATATTTCACTCGCCAAAAGAAACTGCACATTTGCAACTCTTGAATTAGTATGTGAGGGCTTCATAGGACTAAGATTTATCTGCAGTTTGTTGGATCACAATTTGTGCTGAGAAAACGACCTCTGTGGTTGCCGTTTTTCGATAGCTATGTCCTCTGAGGCTGAGCCGAGTGTCATTCCAAACTGATGGAAAAATTTGCAGAAGTGTTTTTTTTTTTTTTTTTTTTTACTGAGCCATCACTGCATTACTTCCCAGGATAATTGCCCATGAAACTGATGTTTTTTATGGATGTTTTTTTTTCCTGCTGTGATTGTGGCCTGAAGAGAGGCTGTTTTTTTTTTTTACTGAGACATTGCTACTTTCCCTACCAGGAAATGTGCCCCCGGTATTTTAAGCCAAAACATGACATTTTGTTAAGCTTAACAGTTTTGTGCATAAATCTAATAACTAATGCTTTAAAGTTTGACATTTTAACATGTTGTCTAGTGATTGAATGGCTGAGTGGACATTAGAGGAACTGCAGTTTTTGGCACTTTTTTGGTGAAAATAGCCCGATTGCTCGTAAGACAGAAAAGGATCTAAAAAGTTCGCTTTCTGGTGCTGGCAGATGGTGAAGGGAGTGAAAAACTGACCTATTAAGAAAGGGGATTATTCTAATGTGGATAAAGACTTAATGCCACACATAGCAGCTCGAAGTTCATACTCCATTTTTTTTTTTATTTTTAATACCAAATGGCACAAAGTTTGCTGGAGCATGTTTACTGCTGCTGTCTTCTTCTTTCGTTTATTATCTCATTTGAATCTTTAAAGGTTGAAAAGATTTGTTGAACGCGATTTTGTGCACATGACAAATGCATGAAAAATCTCATCATCCCTTTACATTCTTTGAATCTTTTTCTTTTGTCTCATTTGTGAAAAGCCCCATTTGTTGCTTTTCTTCACCTCATAACTGTTTTTTTAAATGTATGATTTATTTGCTTCATGCGTCCACTAAAAAGCTTGTGCATGATCTACAGCCTTTTTACGTGTCTGACATCTTTCTCCCTCCTTGTGATTGCTGTGTTGCTAAATGCACCAGGTCAGATGTTTTGTCTTTAGATTTAATGTTAACTTCCTACTGATTTGGTTTGTTTGTCGTGTGAACAGGCAAAGAAGATGGAAAATCGTGTCAGAAGGTGACTGTGAGGATGACGATCAGGAAGAACGACTGTCGCAGCAACAGGCCGGTAAGTGTTGTTTCTGTTGCATTTTTATGCTATTATGAACAACGTGCTACGCTATGACTTTTTTTAGCCGTCTTGGACGACATACTATACTATGGCTATATTTTTTGGAAGTCATGTTAGTCCACCACTTTTTTTTGGTTTTGGATGACCTGTTATAAGGTAGAGGGTAGATTTATTTGGCAATTTTTTACATTACATTCATCCTTGATCCTGCTGCATCTTTGAAGTTAAAGGCTGAGTTGATTAAAATCAGCAGCTACAATAAAGATTTCATCCGGTTGCTTGGGCATGTTTTCTGCCGATGGCATTGTTCAATTCCTGCAGGGCATTTTTTAACTTGCATCAGAGTCTTGAGTCCTTACGGCTCTACCTATCCAGTGCACCAGCTTGATCCGGGATATCAGGTGTTAACCATGTCTCTGTGAAGATGTGCGCAAAGCAGTCCCAGATCTCCCGCTGCTGAGTGAGCCAAAAACACCTCTTATCCACTTCACTTTCCTTCGAACAGACAGTAGACAGAGGAAGGCTTGGTAGAGGAACAGCTCCCGCTCCGAGTCAGGCCAGTCTCACTGTGATACCGACTCTTTCCCCTCTTTACGCCCGGCACTTTCAGTTTCGTTTCTCTCCTCTGGTCTGACTGGCTTGTTGGCGTATGCCATCGGTGGGGACCCTTTTCCGGTCTACTCAGTCAGTCAAAGCACCACACAACTTTTCCCAGTGCTGATAAGTGCCATGTAGAAAAGTCGAGCTTAAGCAGAAGGGGCCTTAGTGTTGAAAAACTGTTGCTGAATGAACTTCTCATCCACTTTATTCTCCTGCGAGCAGACATTAGACAGAGGAAGGCTTGGTAGAGGAACAGCTCCCAGTCCAAGTCGGGTCAGCCTCGCCCTGATACCGGCTCTCCTCTCTCACTTTGTGTGGTGCTTTTGGTTTCGTTTCTCCCCTCTGGTCTGACTCGCCGTTTGGCACATCACCAGTGTAGATCCTCTCACAGTCTGCTGCATTCAGTCCAAACCCATAGAATATTTCTATGGTTTTTTGGAGGACATGCTATATTGTGGGTTTTTATGCCATTTTGGATGGCATGTTAACATAGTGTGACTTTGTTATGCTTTTTTTTTTTTAAACATGCTGTGCTATGACTGTTTTACGCCATTTCAGATGGCATGCTATACTAAAACGAATTCTATGCTATTTCTGACAACATGCTAATGTCTGACTTTTTTATGTTGGTTTAAACGACATACTAAACTAATTAATTTTTGTGCTATTTTGGACAACATACTCTACTATTACATTTTTAGGCCGTTTTTAACAACATATAGTATGACGTTTTTGAGCCAATTTGAACAACATGCTATCTTATGACTTTTTTATGCAATTTTGGAAGACATACTATGGCACAGTTTTTTTTAATGTTATTTTGAACAACAGACTTTATTATGACTTTTTTATGTATATTGAAAGACATAATATACTATGAGATTTTTGTGCTATTTTTAACAACATGCTACATGATGACTTTTGTGCATTTCGATCGATATACTATACTTACATTTTTGAGCCATTTTGAACAACATACTATACTATGAATTTTGTTATTGTGAATAACATACTATATTGAGACATTTTTTGAGATATTTTGAGCGACTTACTATACTATGACATTTTCTAGCCATTTTGGACATACTATACTGTGATTTTTTGTGCGTATTTTGGACGACATACTACAGTATGACTTTTAATGCTACTTTGGACCACATACTATGACACACATTGTGACACTGGCGCTACTTTTAACGAAATACTATACTATTCTATTTTTTGTACTTTTTTGAACGACATACTTTGCTATAACTTTTTTTTTTTTATGGTATTTTAAATAAAAAATAATACTAATAATAAAATAATAATAATAAACAATACATGTGACTTTTTTAATGATATTTGGAAGGACCTACTTCAGTATGACATTTTTAGAGATCTTTTTGGACGGCATACTATCGTATCACTTTTTCCACGGTTTTTAACAACATACTAAGTGTGACTTTTTTATCTGATTTTGATCGACATAATATACTTCACATATTTGCAAATTTGGATGACTACAGTATAGAATAATATTGCTTTTTGGTGCCATTTTGGACGTCATATTATAGTATGATTTTTTGGTACCATTTTGGATGACATGCTATTTGACTTTTTCATGTGAATTTGGACAGCGTGCTTTAGTTTGACTTTTTTGATGCCATTTTGGACGACATGCTTTCATATGACTTTTTTATGCGATTTTAAACAACATGCTATAGTATAACTTTTTGGTGCCATTTTGGAAAACATACGATAACAGTGGTTCCCAACCTTTTTTGTCTTGAATACCCCCTGAGCCTTTTTGTCATACCATGAGTACATCCTCACTCTTTTAAGTTTTGATGATTCTCCAAAAGTGGTCATATAAAATGTAACACAACTGACAACACAAAATCATTTTAATGTTTCTCTTTAACTAGTACAAAGACATTATACAATTACTGAGTATTGTATTTAATTTTTTCTTTTTTTTTTCTCCTGCATTTTCTCTTATTTTAAACTCAAATTTACAATAAATTAAATAATAAATAAAAATCTAATAAATAATACATTTAAAAAATGCATTTGTTCTATTAAACTCCTATTACATTTACTGCAGAGGAAAATGAAAAGTATTTGAATTACTTCCCTCTGCAACATAAATTTCTACTAGTGTTGATTATCTTCTTTTACGATATCTTTCTAATATCTTTTTATTTAGCTTTTATGTTCAAAATAAACGTAATGAAAAAATAAAAATAAATATTAATTCTCCTGCATTTGTTATATTAAACTCAGAGATACAAAAAAAAAAGAAAATCCTTTGAATAACTCCCCTTTAAACAGGCATTTAAACTTTAAAAAATCAAGAACAAAACACAAAAAGTATCTATACCATGTTGTTTTATTAATATCTTTGTAACAAACAAATGCCGGGAGCTGAGCCTCTCCTCTCACATCTGTCATTAAATCCAGCTGCACAGCGAACTGCTGCTTGCTTCATTTTATTCACCACTTGTCCGACAATGTTAGCAGACATATAATCAATCCGACGGGACACGGTGTTGTCTGACTGATGAACTGTCACAGCTCTTCGACAATAGAGTGAGGCTTTTTTGATTTAGCCACAAGTAGAAATACAGCGCAAGACGCCTGCAGTGCTTTGCTAGACACACTTGTGGCTTTCTTCATCACAGTCTGACCCGACTTAAGTTCTGACAGCCTCAGTTTTACCAACACTTTCCGAGTGTTTTGTGCTCTGGTGCCGCTGTAGCTGGGGGATATTTTCTTAATATCTTGGAAATTATTATTACCCCCTGCAAACTGCTCACAGAGCCGAGTTGGGAATCACTGTACGATACTGTACACTGTGAATTTTTTTGACATGCTACATTATGACGTTTTTGGCTGTTTTTTTTTCAACATGCTATACTATGACATATCTCAACATGCTATACTTAGTGGTTTTCAGCTATTTTTTGTATACGTTATGTTTTGACATTTTTGGACATACTATACCATGATGCTTTCGGTTGTTTTTGTGACATGCTGTATTATGACTATTTCGGCTGATTTTCCAACACGCTATACTATGACATGTCTCAGTATGCAGGACTATGTTGAAAAATGTCAAAATAAGACATGACGAAAAAACAGCTGAAAAACCACAAACAATAGTATGACGTTTTCGGTCATTTTTTCCAACATGCTACATTTTGACGTTTTGGGCCGATTTCAACATTCTTTCCTATGACATGTCTCGGAATGCTATACTACGTGGTTTTCAGCTATTTTTTGGACACTTCATATTTTAATATTTTTGGACATACTGTACCATGACGTTTTCGGTTGTTTTTGTAACATGCTGTATTATGATTATTTTGGCTGATTTTTCAACATGCTATACTATGACATGTCTCAATATGCAGGACTATGTGGTTTTCAGCTGTTTTTGGTCACTTTTTTTCGACATTCTTTATGACACCATGTTACGACATGCTATACTATGTGGTTTTCAGCTTTTTTTTTCGACGTCACATTTTGACATTTTTACTACATTTTCTACATACGTTTTCTATTTTGCATTACTATATACAATACTATTCCTGCATGTCTCCATGTCTTAACATGTGTAACGTTGTCATTTTTTATATGTGCAAAATAAATAAAATTAATCAAATACTATCAAACATTTTTGGTCTATTTTTGGAGGACATACTATACTGTGATGTTTTGCGTTGTTTTTTCACGTGATATATTTATGGTGTTTTTGGCTGTTTTTTTCAGCATGCTATACTATGATGTGTCTCAACATACTATATACTATGTGATTTTCAGCTGTTTTTTGGGCATGTCATATTTTTAACATTTTTCAACATACTACAGTACATTTTTTCAACATGCTATATTATGATGTTTTGGCAGTTTTTTCTATAGTATGACATGTCTCAGCATGCAATCCCGTGTGGTTTTTCAGCTTTTTTGTCGACATGACATATTTTGACATTCTTCGACATACCAGAAAAATATATTATATTTTTTAAATGCTACATTATGACCTTTTTGGCTGTTTTTTTCAACATGCTATAATATGACATATCGCAACATGCTATAATAGGTGGTTTTCAGCAATTTTTGGACACTTCATGTTTTAATATTTTTGGACACTGTACCATGACGTTTTCTGTTGTTTTTTGTGACATGCTGTATATGACTATTTCGGCTGATTTTTTCCAACATGCTATACCATGACATGTTCAATATGCAGGACTATGTGGTTTTTGTTTTTTGTCTGTCTTATTTTGACATTTTTAAATGACTATAGTTGACTTTTCGGTCATTTTTCAACATGCTATATTTTGATGTTTTGGGCGATTTCAACATACTATGACATGTCGAAATGCTATATATCAGCTATTTTTTGGATGTTTTTAATATATTTGGACATTTATACCATGACGTTTTCGGTTGTTTTTGTGACATGCTGTATTATGACTATTTTGCTGATTTTTCAAACGCTATACTATGACATGTCTCAATATGCAGGACTATGTGGTTTTCAGCTGTTTTTTTGACATGTCTTATTTTTTTTTCAAACAAACTATAGGACGTTTTTGGTCATTTTTTTTTGGACGTTTTTTCGACATTCTTTATGACATGCTATACTATGTGGTTTTCATCTTTTTTTTTCGATGTCACATTTTGACATATTTCTACTTACGTTTTCTATTTTGCATTACTATACAATACTATTCCTGCATGTCTCCTTGTCTTAACATGTGTAACATGTTTTTTTTAAATGCTACATTATGACGTTTTTGGCTTTTTTTTTCAACATGCTATAATATGACATATCGCAACATACTATAATAGGTGGTTTTCAGCAATTTTTTGGACACTTCATGTTTTAATATTTTTGGACATACTGTACCATGACGTGTTCCTTTTTTTTTTTTTGTGACATGCTGTATTATGACTATTTCTGCTGATTTTCCAACACGCTATACTATGACATGTCTCAGTATGCAGGACTATGTGGTTTTCAGCTGTTTTTTCATCATGTCTTATTTTAACATTTTTCAACAAACAATAGTATGACGTTTTCGGTCATTTTTTTCAACATGCTACATTTTGACGTTTTGGGCCAATTTCAACATTCTTTCCTATGACATGTCTCGAAATGCTATACTACATGGTTTTCGGCTATTTTTTCGACATGCCTTATTTTGGCATTTTTCGAAATGTTTTCGGTCATTTTTTGACATGCTATATTATGGCATTTTTTGCTGTATTTTCAACATGCTATACTATGCATCACTATACAATACTATTCCTGCATGTCTTCTTGTCTTAAATGTGTAACCTTGTCATTTTTAATATGTGCGAAATAAATTAAATTGATCAAATACTATCAAACATTTTTGTTCTATTTTTGGAGGACATACTATACTATGACATTTTTGTTTTTTTGACGATATATCATGGCATTTTTGGCTGTTTTTTTAGCATGCTATACTATGATGTGTCTCAACATACTATACTATGTGATTTTCAGCTGTTTTTTGGACATGTCATATTTTAACATTTTTCAACACACTACAGTACGGCGTTTTCTGTCATTTTTTTTTGGACATGCTATATTTGGATGTTTTTGGACATTTTTTCAACATTCTATACTATGACATGTCTTGAAATGCTATTCAGTGTAGTTTTCAGTTATTTCTTGAACATGTCATATTTACACTATGATGTTTTTGGTCAGTTTTTCAACATGCTATATTATGATGTTTTTAGCTGTTTTTTCAACATGATATACTATGATATGTCTCAACATGCTATACTATCTATTACTATACTATTCCTTCATGTCTCCTTGTCTTAAAATGTGTAACGTCATTTCAATACTTAATCAACCATTTTTTTTGTTCTATTTTTGTAAGATATACTATACTATGACCTTTTTGGTTGTTTTTTTTACAATATATTATTGTTATTGCTGTTTTTTTCAGCATGCAATACTATGTATGTGGTTTTCAGCTTTTTTTGGTGTCATATTTTATGTCATACTTTGAAAACGCCATGCTATACCATGCTGAAAAATTTCAAATTTTTTTTGCAACATTCTAGCTATGGCTTATCTTGGCATGTGGTTTTCAGCTGTTTTTGGGACATGTCATATTTTGACATTTTTCACCATACTAGTAAGGCATTTTCAGTCATTATTTTCAACATGCTATATTATGGTGTTTTTGGCCATTTTTGCAACATTCTATTGTATGGCGTGTGGCAACACAATATTATATGTATGTGGTTTTCAGCTGTTTTTGGTACATGTCACATTTTGACATTTTTCGCCATACTATAGTTTGGCATTTTTTTGCCATGCTATATTATGGTGGTCTTGGCTGTTTCTGCAACATTCTTTGCTGTGGCGTGTCTCGGCACACTATTTTATGCAGTTTTTAGTCATATTTTTGTCATATTTTGCCATAATATTATATGGCATTTTTGGTTGTTTTTATTGACGTTATATTTTGGTGTTTTGAGCCTGTAATTCCCTCCAAGCACAGACAGACACGAGTGGCTTTCTTGCTACTGGTTTATTTGAAGCTTCTTTCCAAATCCACTGTGAAAACTAAACACACATTATAAATGACGAAATATGGAGACTGTGTTAAATTAACATAGACACTTGCATTTACAGCACGAAGAATATTCTACAGATTCTGTTCAGAGTAGGAAATAGCTGTCAAGTGCTGACCTTGCTTGTCCACTTACATACCTACGAAGGTTGTAGATCGTCCCCGTGTCCTGAATGTTCTTTTGATCAATAATTGTGAAGTGCCAATCGCATTTCAGTGGATCTCTGCTGAATATCGAAGGTTCAGGAGCTACGATTCTCTTAGCACTTAAAGCTCCTGCCAACACCTTAATGATCTCTGCTGTGCTTTCAGTTGAGGGGGAGGCACAGCTTGTGGGATTGTAGACTTATAAGGCACAGGACTAGTGGGGGCCGACATGTGTATCTGCTACCCTCTCATGTTCTAGTGTGTCTTTCTGCTCCTCCTCTGTGGCCTTCACTTGATCATACACCTGCATTCTCGCTCATGCTGCATTGAGACTTTTCACTAGAGATGGCAATTTCAACACCAAAGATCGAACTGTTTCGAAACTTTGTTGCATCCGGCTTTGGCACGTAGCTCAAGGCCAATGACCAATGTCATTAGGTCTAATAATGGTATGAAATAGTCACCATATCCTACAAGAACTAAATCAATAGCAGTTTGATTTGAGTGACAGCTGTTGAGGCTTTTGGGCTGAGGAAAAGGGAGCTTACAACAAAAACAATGATAAATGGGTGCAATGCAAGCTACTACCAGCAGATGCCAATGTAGAGCGAACAGGTTTTGAAACGTTTCAAAGCAATGGTTTAATAATATTGAAACGTTTCAAAGTTTTGACTTTGCTATCCCTACTTTTCACTGCCTCCATATGCTGTATCTTTAGCTGTTTTTCCTCCAGAGTCTTCTGTTGAGATGCATACTCGTCTTTCAGTTCTAAAAGACACTTTATTACAGCTGCCTCTAAATCTGTAATATTTCTTTAAGTTTCTGCTTCTAGGTGCTGTATTTCTAAATCCTCTCATTCTTAAATTCCAAATATAGAAAGTTTAATGAAAAACAAGAGTTATGTACCCTTTGGCACCTTCCATGTATCCTTAAGTGGCAAGCTTTAATCAAACGACATGAGCACATAAATCAAAACATTTAGGAAACACCACAGTAAGTGTCACTCAGTAAAATCTTCAGGCAAAGTTCTTTAAGGCTCTTTCTTAAAACGTTGCATTTTAAAACTGTGTCCGTCCTCTTTCTTCTTTCTGTGTGTGTAAGGTGTGATGTCGGCTTGTCCGTTGGTCCTTTGATGACAGCTCCGTGTCGATGCCGTCTTGTCCCGTTGAAATTGCCGCGTGGTCAGTTAATGCCCACTTGGGTCGACGAACAGTCTGAGTTTTCACTGTGATTCCCTCCAAGCACAGGCAGACACAAGTGGCTTTCTTGCTACTGGTTTATTTGAAGCTTCTCTCCAAATCCACTGTGAAAACTAAACACACAGTATAAATGACAAAATATGGAGACTGTGTTAAATTAACATAGGCAATTGCATGCACAGCATGTAGAAAATAAGCTCCTAAAACAAAACACAGACAAAGAAACAAAATACCTCATTGGCTGCATGCTGCAAAAATGGGAATAATCTTCAGAGGGCTCCTTAAAGTCCAGGTAAAGTGATAATTAAAATGTGTTCTGAGTTTGTTACAACACAGAAAGATGTGTTATTAAACACCTGACCAAATAAAATCGAAAGTATGTAAAAGAAGTTGTCAAAATCATGAAAAAATGCACAGTATTCTGATCTGAAACACTGGGGGCTTCTCGTTTTTATACAGCTGCTTGTCAGGGGCGGGGTTATGCTGAGTAAAGCTCCACTGCATCATCAAACTTTGGTTTTAGGCCTGCCCAAAAAATCTTAAAAGAGGAAAATGGTGAAAAAACAGTCAACCGTCTAACTCCACAATTCAGTACTATTAAGTAAAGGGTCTTTGTAGCATGTTTTCAACAATCAGTTTCCAACATTAATAATGTGTTTTGAAAGAAATTGAGAGAAACTGAATTCACTTTACCCAGATTTTAATGACTGCCGCCTAACAAGATGCAAACTTGGCCTTCAAAACAAAAGCATCAGTATTTGTCAAATAAAACAACCAACAATAAACATAACAAATACATGCTGAATTACTTAAGTCCTAAAAGAAGTAATGTAACAATAACAACAATATAAGGTCAGGAATAACGGCCCTTTTTGCAACATTCTAAGCTATAGCATGTCTCAGCACTGTAATTTATGTGACGTTCAGCTGTTTTTGGGATGACATATTTTGACATTTTTCGCCATACAATAGTATGGCATTACGGTCATTGATTTGACATGCATTATTATGATGTTTTTGGCCCTTTTTGCAACATACTATGTTATGGCATGTCTCGGCACGCTATTTTATGCTGTTTTGAGGTGTTTCCAGCTGTTTTTGGGACGTCATATTTTGACATTTTTGCCATACTATAGCCTTGCCTTTTGGGTGATTTTTCAACATGCATTATTTTGGTGTTTCTGGCCGTTATGGCAACATTCTATGCTGTGGCGTGTCCTGGCACGCGTTTTTATGCTGTTTTGAGGTGTTTCGGATGTTTTCAGGAAATGTCACATTTTAACATTTTCAGCCTTACTATAGACTTGCCTTTTGGGTCTTTATTCCATCATGCATTATTAGGCTGTTTTTGACTGATTCTGCAACATTCTATACGATGACATTTCTTGGAACACTATCTCATGCTGTTTTGAGGTGTTTTCAACTGTTTTTGGGACATGTCACATTTCGGCATTTTTGCCTTGCTATAGCCTTGCCTTTTTGGTCATTTTTCGACATGCAGTATTTTGAATTTTTTCACCTTTTTTAAATCATATTTTTGGAGGTTTCTTTGCTATGGCGTGTCTCTGCGCACTATTTTATGCTGTTCTGAGGTGTTTTCAGCTGATATTTTCGGGATATTTTGACATTTTTCCATACTATAGCCTTGCTGTTTTGGTCATTTTGTCAACATGCTAT
>NC_056463.1:7557483-7604983 GCF_008729295.1 Plectropomus leopardus
TACTGTGACAGGCCATAGCAAAGAATGGTGTAAAAAGGGCAAAAAACACCAAAATAACGCATGTGAAAAAATGACAGAAAAAGCAAGGCCATGGTAAAGCTGAAAATGTCAGAATATGACATGTCCCAAAAACAGCTGGAAACACAACAAAACAGCATAAAATAGCGTGCCGAGACAGGCCATAGCAAAGAATGATGGAAAAACGGCAATAAACACCATAATGATGCATGTTAAGAAAATGATCAAGAACTATTTGGTGCTATTTTGAAAGACATACTATCCATACTATGCTATTCCATTTTTGATGACATGCTGTTGTATGATATTTTTGTGCCATTTCTGACAACATGCAATAGTATGCAACAGTATAACTTTTGGTGCTATTTTGGATGGCAAACCATAGTATGACTTTTTGTTCCCATTTTTTGAAGATCTACTACACTGTGACATTTTGTGCTATTTTGGATGACATACTGCAGTCTGATTTTTTTTTTTTATTGTATTTTAAACAATATGCTTTTCTTTTACATTTTTATTCTATTTTGGACAACATACTAGCGTATGATTTCTTTGTGCAATTTTAACCAACACAATATACTATGACATTTTCTGCTATTTTGTATGACACAGTATAGTATGACTTTTTGGTGCTATTTTTGACAACATACTATAATATGATTTTTGTGCTATTTTGAACGACATACTTTAGTGTGACGTTTTTTGCTATTTTGGACGACATACTATAGTGTGACTTTTTGGTGCTATTTTTAACAACATACTATAGAATGACCACATGCTACATTCTGACCTTTTGGTGCTATTATGGGCAATAAATGATTATCCAACCGTTTAGTGACAAACGATTCTATAACGTTTTTGAGCCATTTTGAATGACATGACGTTTTTGAGCTATTTTGAACAAGATACAACAGTATGACTTTTTTTTTCTATTTTATACAACATAGTATACTATGACATTCTTGGTGCTTTATTGGATAAAATACTGCGCTATGACTTTTTGGTGCTATTTTGGACAATATACCACAGTATGACCTTTTTATCCTTTTTTGGAGTGACATTTAATTCCACTTAGGACTGTCTTTTTTCTTTTTTTTTAAACCATTTTGGGCAACATGGTTTACTATTAGTATAATATTCTATTTGAGAATTACTGTGATATTCTTCCAATTTTAAGAGCATATATCATATCCCTATGAATCACAGCATAAATGTTAAAAGCATGAAAGTTAAAGAAAAAATTACCCTTAATGATGTCGATAAACAATTGCTTTCACTTTAAACTTGCTGGCTGCTACTTATTTTCAGTTGTAACACCTTCTTTACTAACTCTGTGTCCTGCAGGTGAACATCGTGTCATGTGACGGGAAGTGTCCATCCGCTAGCATCTACAACTACAACATTAACACATATGCTCGCTTCTGCAAGTGCTGTAGGGAGACGGGGCTGCAGCGGCGCTCCGTACAGCTCTACTGCAGCGGCAACGCCACCTGGGTCAGCTACACCATTCAAGAGCCCACCGACTGCTCCTGCCAATGGTCCTAAACACTCATACTACACACACCCTAGCACACACACACGGTGTTCTGATCTACTTTCTCTAAAACCACAAGACAAAAGAAAAAGAGGAAATCTCAGTCATGTTTTTTAGGGATTTTGGGAGCATGGAGTACTATGCAGTGATTGGCAAGACTGCATTACTGACACTCTTGCCTTTGCTGGCAGGGAGGTAGTATTGCAGAGCATCTGTAAACTAAAAGGCACTGAAGTGACCTTTGACCTCTGATATTTACCTTTCTAGGAAAGCAAAAAGTCTCACAAAAAGACAAGCATCTCTTAGTAGAGAGTAGATTCAGATCAGCCTTGTGGCATGTCTTTAAAAGCTGTTCTGAAAATAACTATTAAACTGATGAAGAACAGCTTAAAAACATGTCACAAAGAGCTACTCTATGCTTTACTGAAATGCCAACTCCCCGCCAGCCTGAAGAGGAAATCTTTCACCAAGAAAAAAGTAAGCCGATCATCTGCTTTGAAGCAATTTCTCTGCATGTCTCCTCAGAACGCTTCAGTGCTGCCATGACTGTAAAGTAAAATATTCTAAAATATGTATTAAAGGTTTTAACAAAAGGTGAATGATGAAGATAATCAGGAAACAAGCCCTGAAGGTGTTACTTCAAACACCTCTAGGCTCAGTTCAAACACCATCATTATTTTGAGATCATGTTGTGCCGAGTGTTGTAAATACCTTTTTAAAATGGTTTGCGATATCAAATTCTTCAGCTTTTCACTTTTAGACAGATGACAATAAACTGTATATTCAGTGATGTTAAATATACTTTATATAATCAACACTAGTGAGGTGTATTAACTGATTGAAATCCAGCTGTAAGTGGAGCACTTTATTTATTTATTGGAGATTGATAAAGCACAACTGTTCTGAGTTTTATGAATGACAACACGGGGAGAGAAGAAGCATTGGCCCGAGCTAAACAAACAAAGAAACTTAAGAGGATTAAAAGTTTTGATTTGGTTGTATTCCCGATTATAAAAAGAATATAAGGAAAGCATGGTGGCACATGGAAGATGCAATGTCTCTCTGTGGACTAAATTTTGAACCTGTTTGTGTATATATATATAACACACACCTGGATAGTTGAGTAAAAGGGGATTTGTATCATACAAATGTACATTTGCATTTTCAATAAATATTTCCTTTGGAAAAACTAAAATTGTTTGCTCTGTTTTAACTTATTTGAAATGGTATAAAGTCATGCTATAGCATGCCGTCCGAAATAGCATTAAAAAGTCATAGTATAGCATGTCATACAGAAAAGCATTAAAAATTCATAAAAAAGCATGTTATCCCAAAAAGCATGATGTTTTAGGCATGAGGCATAACACACTTTATGACATACTATATTATAATGTAAAATGATATTTTTTTAAAGGCATACTATAGTTTGATGTTTCATGACATTTTTCAGGGTAAATTATTCTATGACATTTTTTGGCATACTATACTATGATGTTTGACATGTTTCAGAGCATACTTTTTATGACTTTTTCATGGCATATTATACTATGGCTTTGTTTATGACCTACCATTCTATGATGTTTTATGAAATTTGTGCATAATAGGCACTTTTATGGCAAGATCTTCTGTGACATTCATCAAGGTTTTCTTTACTCTGACATTTGTCAGTCTTTGCTTTTATCTAAGAAACTGTTAGCAGATTATTCTCACAGCTATGTCATCTTGTATTTTAAATCTTTAAAAATGAATCTTTCTTCTGACTTCCAGATTTGGTGTATTGAGACAGACCTTTGAGTATATGTGAGAGAGCAAAATTTAGACTGTTCAGACCATATGAAATTACTGCAGTTGCTTCTTTAATTTCAGAGACAGTGTCCAGTATCAATCAACTACATAACCAGATGTGCAAGGATGTACATTGAGAGGAAGTCAGACCAGTAAGTCTGCTCCTCCTCCTCTTGTATCTCAGACTCCAGACTAGCTGGCTGGTCTGAGCACACGGCCGATTACATGCTACAGCATGTTGGCACGGGCAGATGGAAAAATGATACCAAGCTGTGAATCTACAAAATCCAGGGATTTTTTTCAGCAGACATGTAAGGTGGGCCACAATCGTTTGCTTCTAATGAGCTGCCAAGACCAGGCGAGGAGATTACTCAGAGCTCAGATGTTGAGTAGAGTTAATATCTGTGACACAAGCAATGGTGTCAGGGACAGTGCTGAGGTGTACGGCAAGTCCAAATTGTACTTGGCTTGGTAGCACATACCTGGGGTCCATAGTGTTCAGCATGTGGATAAACCCAGGCTTTTCCACTATGTATATGGGCATCATATCGAAAGCAATATGCAGTGCCACTGCATCAGTAACAGTTTTGCACCAGGTCGTGTTCCTGTCATACAGGACACAATGGGATAATGATTCTACTAATGTCAGCTGCTTTTTAGTGGATTTTTGCGGGCTGACACGGTCTTGTGCATCTTATGAGACACAAGTTCCAAATGCCTGACGAGATTGTGCCTTTTTTGGGAATGTACTCTTCATTGTCACAAATGCTTGCTGTCATGTTGTCGTGTAGGGGTGGGAAAAAATATGGATTGTTGTATGTGTTGTGATTTTTTATGGGATAATTTCAAAAATGTATTTTTTTCCAGGCCATGTCAAAAATTATCCTAATCCTAGTCATCCTCAAATTTGCATTAATCAATAACATTGATTTATCGCCCAGCCTTAATGTATGTATGGCAGAATTGGTACAACAGAAAATTCAATGTTAAATTAGGATAACAGGAGTCTTGTAAAAAAAAAAAAAAAAAAGACTATAACAATACCATTAGCAAAAATAATATAATTAAAAATACATATAAATCAGTATTCATAGTAGTCATATGTATAGCCTTGCTTTGTGTCCAAAATGGCAACATGGTTGGCGAGCAATACAAAAATTACCGAGTACAGCATGTAGTTCAAGCAACAGCCAGAGAGCCAGCTAAACTTTACCATACAACATATTTCACTTGGCGTGTTTTACTTCATTGGCCGAGTTTTGCTGTGGTGGGAGGAGGGCTATGAAGGCACTGGTTGGATGGAGGGAAGTTTACCAGAATTCATCTCAACATACTACCCACATTGTGGTACGACAAAGCCAATTGAAAATCAACGGTATACACTCCCGATAAAGCTGATACTGATTCTCATATTAATTAAAAAAATATTAATAATAGTAAAACACTGACAGAGATCATGTTACAGCACACTGAGCACTCTTGCTTTTCATACTTTGAGTACAATCTGCTGGTAATTCTTCCATAACTTAGTTAAGGTTTTGGATGCAGGACTTTTACTTGTAGTTAAGTATTTTCACAGTTATGTATTATTGCTTTTGCTTAGGCCTAAATAAATGAGCTGACTGTTTATTTCACCACTACATGTTAGTATCATATAGTTTTGTGTTCATATAGCTGCATTACCCTGCTCTCTCTGCTGCCTTTGTTTGTAGATGAAGTCATGTTCTGTTTTTAATTTCAACAACACACCATCAATCCTCAACTTCAACTCTGGACATATCGATGAAAGATACAGACATCTGATCGCCACCTGAACTGCAATTATCAACTAAAACAAACCAACATGGTACGGTGTAGACCTCGAGAATTACAAAGTGCAAAACACAGTTTTTAAAAATACAGAGAAAATATTTTACTTTTAACTTCTCTGCATTAGTTAGTTTTTTATATTTGGATTATTAAGTTAATACAAAATATAATCAACTAACAAATGATCAACTAACATTTTCAACCTACAGTCAGTGCATTAAAATACCACTGAAGCACTTCATTTTTCATGTTGTCATATGTGCTGGTGTAGAGGATTCAGTAAGGTGTTGTTGTGTTATGAGTGGGGGAATTTGGGGGCCGTGAAGGGTCATCTCGCTCTTCTAATCCTGATACAACAGCTGCACCCCCCACATCCAAACCCCTGCCCCCACTCCCACTCTTAAAGAGCTGTGTGTTTGTATTAATATTGTCAACAACAAAGTTACAGCACTGAACAGAAAATCAAAACAAAAAGTCAATGTGAAGAGAGTGAGATCTTCTGAGCCAAATAACAGACTTAATTAGAGGGTCCTGAAAGTTATTAGTGTCCATTACTGTTCAGTACATATTCCTCATTCATTAAAAATAACAGACACCTACTCTTCTTTTTTTCCAAGTGTATTATTAACTGAAACTATAAGCTCTGTGGTTTTACTCAAGTACAGCACTATTTGAGGTAATTGTTCTCAACATGTGTAACTCTGTTTTATGCTGCTGTCTACTTCTATGCCACTACATGTCGGAGGGAAATATTTTACTTTTTCTTCCTCAACATTTGTTACTTGTTGTTACTTTACATATTTAGATATTAATTTAAAAAATACAAATCAACTAATAAATTATGATGTATCATTATAGATTAGATGGAAGCTAGCAGTATATACGGTAGGCTTGGGCAGTATCACAGTATTACGGTATAGAGGGGTACTTAGAAATCCCCAAAATATGTTTTTCAATAAATACAGGCACTCCTGTTCCTAATTAACTCATCGTATGTAGTGCACAGCATGCACTACAGAGCTCTGTCTCTGGTGTCTACTGGTTGAACGGGCAGGTGAGCTGAAAAACACTGCGACACCTTGTGGTGGAGGGATGAGCGACAGGACTGTAAACAGCCAGCAGCCAGTGGTCAGCAACGGATGAGAGAGATAAAAGCATGATAATACATCTTACTTGGTGAATTAAGGATTTATTTTAAAGAAACCAGAGCTGGTGATTGTTGGAACAGTGGGCTTACTATCTAGATTACTAGCAAGAGTACCAAGACGTTACATGTTTTAGCCCACTTTATTCATTTAGGTTATTGCTCAAAGCAGTCACTGGCTTCCAAGAATATCAATTACAATCTATCAGTAGACATTTGAGACCTATTTTAGGTGTGTGATGAATGACAGATTTATACAAATTTACAAATGCATGTATATCCACAACAAATTTTTCTCAAGAAATGTTTTGTTTAGCAAAAGTTAAGCTTAAATAGTTGTGTTTGGATTTTCATGAGACGATAAATAGATACAGGACACTTGGACAATGCTGCACAGAACGTTTTTGGACATGTTATAACCTTTTCTGATGTATTTAGTTCCTACTCTGTCAAAGTTTTTGTCTACTGACAAGCTTTTATTTTTTGGGCACTCTAGGAGAGGTCGACAGATTATCAGCCTGGGCGATTATTGGGGCTGATATTTGGCATTTTGCTGATGATCTGTATTGGCATTCTATTTTAATGATTGCCAATAAAATTAATTAATAAGTAAAAAATATATAGTGTCAGCGTTGGAGGAACTTTGAAGTTTCTAAAATCTCCAGGAGTTATTTTTATCTACTCATTTAATCCAATCATTTAAAATAAAAAGAAGTTGCTGGGAACTTGTTGTATATGATGTTGATCGTTTCAGTTTTGACTAAACATTTGATAAAGGCATTCAAACAAAGTTTTGAGTTGGAGTTTGTTATATTCCAAATTCTTAATATTGACGGAAAGATTGTCATTTTTATTGTAAATGCATATCGGTTCCAAGTATCGGTTATCGGTCTCATTAACTACTAATAGTCATTATCGGCTCTGGTGAACTATTCCCTTTAAGGGTGGTATGTACAGTATGGCCAGTGTAGGAATGAAACTGTCTGTAGGGACTGTCCTCAGATGACTCATGGTACTTTTCAGTAACTGCCTCCTTTCTAATGTGACTTCAAACAATCAGAGAAGAGTTTTAAGTACAAAAACATGCCAACATGGCGATTAGGAATGCCCATTAGCACTCGTCATATCTCCAAAATTACTCCTCAGCTCAACACAAAGCTGGCCAGCAAAACCCCCGGCAGAGAAATGTACTGAGAGTTGAGGCAAACAGTGATGTCACTGGAAAGTGACTGTCAGTTTGACAAGCTCAGAGCAGCTGCAGAAACACACACACACACACACACACACACACACACACACAAATATACAAACTGACTGTTTTTTCTGGTGTAAGTGAAACATAAGGATGGGACACGAGCTGGGGACAGGCTGAGGGACAACTACTCTACTAAAAACTTGTGTTCGATCATCGCCATGATCTTCATCACTGGCAATCCGCTGCTGCAGTATTGCAGAGACAAGTCTGCTTTGATTGGTGTCGAAGTGTTATGGCTGTTGTTTAATGCAGTTTAATTGCATGATGATTTGAATGAAAAGTCTACACAGCTAAATGCAACTCTGACATAACATAATTTAGATCTGATGTTGATGTGATGGATTTACACAACTGAAGAATTGAGAGCCACCGATTTGATTTTTATACAGACATTAATGGAAACTAATGGTCTGTAGAAAAAATAGACTGAAAACACAAGTCTAAGCAGCGTGCATGTTATGGACTTAAATTAATTCAATTAGTCAGTGATTCAATTTACTCTCTCTGCAATTAATTTACTCAAGGTAACCCAAAATAAGTACATTATAATAACCTGAAATATTAAATTTAATGTTATTTAACAAAAACTGCAGTCTCTCATTTACATATAAGTTTATGGTACTTCATCTTGAACTCAGTTTCCTTCTGTTTGCTTTGATTATTCTAGAGATTTTTCTTGAACTTGATTAGTATCCAGCTTTGTCTAATTCAATTGGTTGGACATTAATTTAAAAAGGCACATATTTGTAAGACCAAAAAGTACATTTAATCTATTTAAAATTAAATCTATAACACAGTAAAATGCAAAGACAGTGATTTCCAAGCAATTACAAGATACAAGTACTATATCACAACTTAACAGTGATGGAATGTAACTTAGTACATTTACTCAGACACCAAAGCCCATCTTCTGCTACTTTATACTTCTACTCCACTGCAACCCAGAAGGTAACAACTACATTTTGATGTAATATTATAGATAAGATACCCATCCATATAGAGCAATTAAAATAAGCCCTTCCTTTACACACTGCAACATTAAGGTGACACATGCATTAAATAACCATAATTACAATGAATGACTTTAACGTTTGGAAGAATTTTTGATGGCATGCCTTTGTAATTTTACATAAATAAAATTTTAAATGCAGGACTTTTAACTGTAATTTTGTATTTTTACTCATGTGGTATTGCTGCTTTTTCTTAAGTAAAATCCTGAGTAGTGTTATGCATATATTTGTTTGTATTTAGTAATGCCTCCACAAGCTCTGCTGCACTTTTCTCCATCACACTGTTTTCCGGTCTGCTGCCAACACACACTGACTGCTGAATATGAGCACATACAGTAATATAATACGTGGGCTGATTTATGACCTGAATGAGGATTCCTACGGAGGTATTAATCACGTGGTTTCACGTGTCCTGCTTCAGGGATTCTGCCATGTGACAGAGCTGCATTAATGTTACTGGTTTACAACTGAAACTGTTTTATTATTTTTGCAGTTGAATTGAACAGGAGAAGGCAAATCACGCGCAAGCAGCACCCACCATAATTTTTTTAAGTCTTAGAAATTTAATTATTCATCTAGTTCTTACTGTTGAAATGATTTTTAGTTTGTTTAAAAAAAAGCATTTTAAATTGATTCTTTGTGGAATTAAAGGAATATTGTGTCATGGTGTCACCCATATGGGATGATGACCATGAAAATTCAAGTTATATAATACTATAATGTTTAATTACAAAACACAAAAACGAGTAAAAAAATATGTATTTTTTTTTGATTCATTAAAGTTTTTTTTATATGATTTCCCTAATCAAACACTGAGACAGTAAAACTCAATAGATCCAAATAAATAAATAAATAAAAAGCTGCAATGATACATTAAATAATCAATCGGTGGACTGAAAAAAAATCTACTAATTTGCTTTTGCTTGAGTAATTTTTATGTAAAAATATTCAGTTTCCAACTTCTTATATTTTAACATTTTCTACTTTTCCCTGTACATGTAATATTTCGGGGTTTTGGACTGTCGATCCGACAGAAGGAGAAATTTGAGGTTGTCACTTTGGGCTCTGGGAAATTCATAATTTTCTGTCATTTCAACAAGTCATTTTTCTTGATATTTATCAAACTTTGGCTACAACAAAACAAAACAAAATCTACTGTTTTGGGCTCTGCTTTGACTATGAGTCCCTTTGTCCTTCCTGTTTCAGGTCACGACTTCAATCAGTGCTCCTTTTGTCACTGCGTCTTTGAACACAACAGCAGCGTCGCTCTGATTTACATCTATGAGGAGGAGGAGTGAAAAAACATCCCAACGTCAGAGGCAGCTGATGACAAGGCCAGACCCCGGCCATCAGGTGACGTCCTGGGACACAACGCTGGACATTTGTCCCCTCAACAGGAAATGACCTGATGGCTTTGTCACAGTATGAGCAAATAGAGAGAGCAGGTTGAATTGATTTAACCTTTGACCCCCCGAGAGGAGTGAAGACAAAGGTGGACCTGATGTGTTTGCAAGACCAAAACAGAGTGGAGGATTATGGAAGCAGAAAGATAGACGTTGCTGCTACCTTAAACTGTAAATCAGAGTCTGTAATGATCATAATGTTTGTTATGAGGGCGACAAATGTTCAAATCTGTATTTAAGTAAGACTAATAATATCACACTGGAAAAACACAAGCAACTAACTGTACTATCAAAAGTGTCACAAGTAAAAGTACTCACTGTGCAAAATGGCTTTTTTTCAGAGTTATAAATATTGTATATAAATGTTACTGGATTTTCATTGATAATATGTACAGCGTGTGTAAACGTTATAGCTTGTCAAAGTAGAGCTACTTTTGAAATCATTTACTTTTGGGTAGTTTAATGGTTTAAGATTCATTGTATTTCACAGGATGTTTTGTATAAAATCTTAATTTGTATGCTAATGCAGCTATAGCTGTCAGATAAATGTAGTGGACTAAAAGGTGAAATATTCCCATCTGAAATGTCCAGAAAATTTAAAGTAAGTAAAGCTAAAGTAAAGTACAAGTGCAGGTCATGCATATATATACGTAGCTACTGTCTTCTACTGAATATATGTCTTAAAACAATAAATATCCAATGAATTTTCTGTTGCTGTGACTGACTGTCCCTCCCCTCTGTATCTGAAGATGTGACTTTCAAAATCAGCAGGTCAGATTGACCAAAATCTGTGTAATCAAGTGAAGAAATACATTTCTGTGGTTTTCTCTCTGCTGTGGTGACTCATAGCTTCAGTGTTGTTTCATAAGAGGGGAAAACCGTGAGAGTTTTCAGGAACAATGACTGAAAAGTCACGGAGCAGCAAGGAGTCATGCAACAGTTCAGATCAGAGCAAGCAGCAGCAGCTCAATGACTATGTATCAGAAGCATTTACAGCGCTGTAACAACACAGCCTCACGAACTATATTACAGTTGCGGTAAAGATACTACTATAATTGCATAATGCATTTAGTGCGTGGTTACACAGTTGCGTTTACTGTGTTTACAAGAGTTAACATGAACAACTCACCGATGTCAATTTTCTGAATTGATAAATAGAAGTTGAAACCTACTAAAAGTTTATAATTTCCTGCCATAAAAGCTTAATTGGGTCCAGTCAGAAGTCTGAAAGAACAACTCTGTATTTTTGAAATGTCTTTCATGCTTTTATATGTTATTTTGTATGAAGAGTTTTTGTTAAAACAAAACTCTGTGGCTACAAGGTTTAACCAGCCTGACAACTGCAAAAGCAGAAGAAGACAAAGATGTGAGCGTAGGTTTTGTTTCGAAAATGTACACCTACACTCCGAGCAACAGTTAAGTAAGATTAGAAGAAATCACCAATCAGGGGTTAAAGAAACTGTACGCTCAGTATCAAAACATGTGCAGGAACACATGGAGCCTGCCAAGTTGGAATTAACAGGAAAAATGTTGTTTTCGCAAAGCTCTTCTTCAAACCTCATGTCAGAAATGGAGGGGTTAGTGCCAGACAAAATTTGGACTGACAAATCACAATATAAACCTGTTCAATCTAATCACAGAGTGGACTGCAGAGGGCCCAAAGAAAAACACACTGATTCAATATTTAGAGCCCAAATACACTACAGTGGTAGAAAAATGATCAAGGGTCACTTTAACTTTCCTGTACTGGAAAACATATCTAAAACTGAGGGACATCTGTGTGTGTGTCCCAGCAGGCGACTTGCATCCAATTAGACCAGTTAGTCACGGCCATCACAGTGAGTACAGAGGTCAACCACCTTGCCATGAAACAGGAAGTAGTAATTCACAGTCAGTCCTGGTGGCAGCGTCACTCATCCAGTCAACAGAGAAGTTGTACACCTGTTGCCTATTGAAGCTGCCTGCGCTGTTGGTTCAGTTTGATTCAGATTGGATGCCTTTTGTGTTTCTGTAAGTGTGTAGTATGGGCCAAGAGAGAACCTATACAATTTTGAGGCGGATGCTCCTAAATTTCTGGGCTGGTGCACAAATTATTGTATCCTTAAAGCATGCAAAGAACTGCTTTGTGTGCTTACAGTTTGACTTTACACTTTCACATTTAAAGTTCACTTATTTCCTGTTAATTCTAAACCTGTGTGTGAACAAGTATTGCTATATTTTAAGGGGAAATTATGTTCATTATCAGGTTCATACTCCCACTGTTTGACACCAATCAACGATGAAACAGTGTAACAAATGTTACATATCCACGATTTGCAGAAACGTGAAAATTAAACATTTATTCTGGCAGTAGGGATGCTATGAGAAGTGAAACAACTCATAATCCAGGTGACAGTCGGTTTGTTTAGACTGTTAACGGGAGTTGTAAAACAGAGGAGGGGTAGAGCTGTGTGGTTAGGGAGTCCCTCTAAACTCTGATCCATCTGGAAACCACATCTAGGGCCAGAAGACTGTCACCCTGTCCTGTTTCTACGTGTCCCAACATGTCCAGCCTCAGCAGATCGGATCAGATTGAGGTTTCATGGTTTCCTCGTTTGAGCTTTGATGATGATGTTGACGACAGCTGAAAATATACTGTTTGTTTGTGTTCACTAGGAAGAAAAACAACAGCATTGGCTGACAAAGGTGTACTTCACACATCTGAGCTGGAAACACCAAGTTAATTACTTGGTGACATCAACCAGGAGAGAATGAATCTTTTTGGTGCTTTATTTAGTTTTAAATCATTATATGTGTATTTCTTTCTGTCGTCCCTTTTGTCCCGCTGATTAAATGTTATGGACTAAATAATAAATTAAGAAAATATAGTAGAAGTTACTATTAATTGCAGCTGTTATTTTCAAAATTCATAAACTAACTAGAAGGGCGCCTCAGAGAGGGCAGACCTCTGCCA
This sequence comes from Plectropomus leopardus, assembly GCF_008729295.1. Classification (NCBI taxonomy): domain Eukaryota; kingdom Metazoa; phylum Chordata; class Actinopteri; order Perciformes; family Serranidae; genus Plectropomus; species Plectropomus leopardus. The sequence continues at coordinate 7,570,395 of NC_056463.1, forward strand.
AAGCCAAAAGTCCCATCTTGCAACCTTAATGAATGCAAACAATAATTTGTGCATCCACCCTGGAATTTAGTATGTTCTGTCTCATCATACAACCTTCCACCAAGTTCTTTAAAAATCATGACATAACCCTGCTGACAAACAAAAAAAAAAAACCCAAAACAAACCATAACCTCCTTGACTGACGTAATTAAGATGAACAAATCCAAATTAAATTTTACCAGCAATGTTCAAGTTACAGGTGTTGACGTATTTTGCATCATTAAAGTTCAAGTCCAGTTTTTATGATAGAAAAAATCATCAAAGTCATCAAAGTTTGTAATGCACAAAGCATAAATACAAATCCAACACAACAGCAGAACATGCCCTGAACAACACAGACACACACGCCTAATAAAAATACCCTCGCCTGGTATCCAAAGCTATAACTGATCTGGCATCAGTCCCTGGTGGGATATTGAGGGTTCTTGAATGAAATGTGAGACACTGACTGGAACACCAAGCAGACGGAAATGGGATTAAGAGCTTCAGACAAACTCAAAAACCAGAGAAAATCTGGATTGAAGACGGACAATACGATAACCAAGTGGAAAAGGACTGTGTTGGCTCTCTTTGATAACTTAATGTCAAAAAGGAAGTGAGTCCTCTAACTGTCTGACATAGAGAGGAGTAATTGCGTCTTCGGCTGACAAAAATCTGCAGAGGGGATCCAAGCTTGCTTTAGCTATAGTCAATTGTCAATTTTTATTATTTTTGTTAATGATATTAGAATTAAAATTTATTAAGAGACTTTTTTACTGCAGATTCTTTTCTTGACTGTGATCATTCCCTGCTGATTAATTATCTTTTAGCAGTAGGGATTATTACATCTGGAATTCTAAAAATACTGTCATAACAATGGTAAATGTTTAAAATAACACTTGTTTTGTTTTAGGGTTTTTTTGCCCAAAAAAATCACAGAAAGTATCTTTTAGAGAAGCCAGTAGTTTTTTCTGTGACCTGACTGTATGCTGATACGTGAGAAGCAAAACTTGGAGCCACTAGCATCTGATCAGCAGTAACTGTTCTGAACTGGGGAGGCTGGTCTACTCTGAGGACTCCAGATTGAAACCAGTCAAACTAGTGCAAATGAAAGGGTGACCTCGAGACCCTAAAATACATTTAGGTGTGAGAGTGAGTGTGAATGTGAGTGACAACAGTACAGCTGCCTTGACCTTTGACATATGAAAACCAAAATCTAATCAGTTTATTGTTGAGTCCAAGTGAATTTTTGAGACAAAAAAATAAATTCCTTCATGGTGTTCTTGAGATATCGCAGGGGAAGGAAGGACGGAAGAATGGCTATTGCCAGCAAAGAGACATAAAAAAAAAATAAATCACAACTCTTTATCCTTGCTTTACTATTGTGTCTCCTGTGAAACTTTTTTAAGTCTCAAGAAACACTTTGTTGACTCCAAATTAACTTCCATGTACACAGTGTTGACACACTGAGCCTCCTACACTTCTGACATCAAAAGAAGCGAACGGCTGAAGCAAGCAGGGACGGAGGAGTGAGGAGGCGTACCATTTCCAGGCATCACACTCACAAATAGACAGTATGATTAGGACTTTGAAGAATCAGGGAGGGGTGGCGAGGACGTCAGTTGACAACAACAATGAAAAGCAGAACTTTTCCCAACAAATCAGCAAAAAAGCCCAGTGTTTCGACATATTACTATAATAAACACCAGCACGAAAAAAGCGGCTCAAGGTTAAAGATTTTTGGTATTATATTACCTTGGTTTTAGATTTATAAAGTGAATATACAGTGGATATGTAAAAGAGAAAACAAGTAGAGAGAATATATAGGAATTGGTACTAAAATAAATTGTTATAAAATGTTATAAAATATAAAAAAGCAGTGTAAGTAGTTTTAAAACTATGTTTACCTGATGTATATCTGTTGTTATGCAGTGTGACAGCTGCCAAGCATTCAAATATTTTAGCTTCAACCTGTCTCATTGCTGGACTGGGATTGGTCTCGGTTTGACCCATATCTGGCCTCTGATTGGCTACTTGCTCAAATGTCTTTGGGCTGAGTTCCAGATGCACAGAGCTGGATCCGGTGCTGGCCCCCTTACACTGTCAGCTCATGTACTGAGCAGCATGGCAGAAAACATACCACCTTAAAAGTTGCAGGTAGCTGCTGGTAGCCTTATAGTGAATTCAAAATGTTCTTATCAGTCTTTAGATAGCTAACTGTAGCCTTTATAACTTAGCTGATGTTTTTTTGTTTTTTTTTAATTTAGCATGTTAAACTTGGTCAGGTTGTGCTACATCCACAATGCCAGCAGGAAATGAAAGCTGGATGAGCTACATTTTCATAGTCTAGCCTACAGATTGGCGATAAATCGAATATAATTGATGTATCGCAGCTTGTCCCACGTGCCATGTATGATATTACTTTATCACGAACAGAGCATAAATGATCTTGGGTTTTTTTTAGCCACCGGCATGACACTCATTTTGGCATTTGATCGCGACTATTTTGCCATATTTTGTGACCTGGGAGCACCAGTGCAATTTGGAAATCTTTGCAATATATCAACTGGAAAGCTGTTACTTTGTTTCCAGCTCAAAGTGGATGAATCCTCATACTGCAGTTACAGTTTAACTTTCTGCTTACACTGACATCAAACTGTTGACCAGAAGTTTCAAGTCTACAGAAAAACATCAACAATTCCAACCCGAGACGAATCGGGTCTTCAAAGTAAAAGCACCACAGGTCCTGCTTTGATATATTTAACTATAACAACTTTAACTTTTGCGCTATTTAATTTTATACTTTACTTTATTTAACATTATAATAGTATTTTATTCAAATTTATTAGATTAAGTAACTTTATTTTATCTCATTAGCTACTTTTTTTGTATCTGAAGTATATTTAATAATTTTGTATTGTAGTACTGTACAGTAGTTTGGAGGAGATTTCAAAATATCGAGGTATATATCGTGTGCTGCCGAAAAATCTTGGGATTATTTGTTAAAGCCGTATCACCCAGCCCTAGTCTAGCCTATCAGATGAGCTGGACCTCTGCCTGCACTGCAACATTTCCTCAGAATGGGTGTTTCGAATGCGTCTCTATTTGCTACTACAACCATGTTATTACTTAAAACTGTCTAAACATAGTTAGTTGTTTGACTGACTGTTGCATAATATTCGAAATATGATGAAACTATAAAGTCTGTCTAACATTTGATCGTATGGTCAGTTATAGTTGACTAGTATCTAAATTTGCAACCATAAAAACAGTGGTTATATAACCTTTGAATAGAACCACAGCTTAACCGTGAGCATGCACACATGTGCGTGCATCATAGGTGCACTCTGGTACCTAAAAAAATAGCACTACACCTATGACAAAAACTACAGTGACCAGATGTTTTAGAAAATACCTGGCCATTTACAAATAAACTATGAAATTGTAATCTGTTTAAAAAACATTTCTGTCCTCAGTGGAAACCAGCAGGCTTGGAGCTGAGAGCCACACGTAAGCAGTCAGAAACTAACACACTATTGGTTTGGACTGTTTCATGGGATTTGCTGACAATATGAAATGTCAAACGTCAAATGACAGTCGTCAGCCATATCCTTTAAGTTGTTTTTAGTATTATTGCAAAATAAAATTAATCAATGCAGAATTTAATTATATGAACAAAAACATTGCTGCATTTCTTGTGTAAAATGCAGTCTGTGCACAATTTAATTTTTTCATTGACCTAACTGCACATCATGTAACATGTTGCAGAAAAGATGAATTATTATTTCAATGTAATTTTCTTATCAATGGGTTACAGTCTATTAAAATCACACTTTCACTACTAACACTAACAGGAATGTCGTTCGTAACTCTTTAAGAAGCATTTCATGCCAAAAAATACTTGTTTAAGCTTCTTTTTCTTATTTGTTTCTCTATTTCTTATGTGGACACTGACCTGCACATCTGTGTAAATAATCTATTAAATAGAGCTGGGAAAATTTGGGAAAAGAGTGACACCTGTATCTCAGCATTTGATTCAGCTGCTATCAGGTTCGTGTTCTCTCGGTTTATTTGAATGTGTCCCAAGGAGAGGAGGTGGGGGAGTGTGAGAGTCCAGAATGATACCAGCCTCGGTTTAAAGGGCACTTGTCTTGGATTTCACAAGCTGCTAAATTTAACGTACTGCCTTCCCATTAAGCTGTGAGGAGTCTGTGATGTGAGCTGTTTTGTCCCACACTAACACTTTATATCTCCGAAGCTGTGAAAAGTCTCACTTTTACAGGACAACAAATAAACAAACACCAAAATGCATGAAATGTTCAAATGAACTGTTGAACCTGAAATGGGAATCGGGATGTCAAACTTAAGTTAACTTTCTGGATTTGCTATCCAACAAACTACTTAATATCATAATCTATGAAAAGCAAATTTTTAGTAAAATTTTGATTTTAATCTAATGTTAACAGACGTGCCATCCTCATTTAGCTTAGTTTTAGTTTTTGGGATTCAAGTTAAAATAAAGTGCCATGGTTACATTATTTTAGTCAAAGAGTTTAGTTCTGGTCATGCAGTGAACTGTAAATATCTCACACGTTTTCTGCTTTTTCACATTTATGCCAAATAATAAATACGATTTCCCCACAATCTGACTCTGAAACTTATGATCAATGTTGCATAATGTGAAACCATTGTGATTTCAGCCACGCAGACTTAAGCGTTTGTAGACACAATCTACAGAAGACAAAAACAGACAACTTCAAACTTAAAAACAAATGAAAATCACTCTGTCTGTGAGCTGAGATCATTTCACCTGTTTGAACAAATTGTCTTAAACTGTTGTCCAGTGATCACTCACTCACACACACAGACACACACACACACACACTCACACACACACACACACACACAGATCAGAGACCTGACAACTGCGTGACACTATGACCTCCTCAGCAGGACATGAGTCTGGAGCACTGAGCGTTCACATCTCTGCGTCAGTCTGATGCAACTGGACAGACTGACACAAACAAAGTTACATATTACATCTAGGGTCCTATGTTACTGTTATTTTAATGCAAAAGGTGTAATTATTGGTAAGTTTTGGCCTTTCTTGGTCGACCTGACAACATAAAAAAAATCAGACTTTTTCAAAGACCCTAAAATACCATTCAGTAAAATTACACTTGTCTTAATACTTAAGAGGAGTGTTTTGTAACTTGAGTGTTTAATTACAACATCAAGTATTTATAGGCACTAAAACACTATGAAAACAGATAATGAAATTGGATCATGTTTTGATTGTGAGAGGTAAAATATCTGTGTAGTGTGTCCGGTTATGCTCAAAACACCAACACAAACAAACTAGAGACCATGTTGCAATGGGATTACACCCCTTGTTAATCTAATCTGCAACTTAAAAAGACTGGAATAAAAGCCATGAGAGTCCACATCCACATCCATCTCCCAACTTAGCCTCTACTGTGATCTCAACTACACACCTGTTAAGTTTTGTGAATGCATCTTGCACGGCTGTGATGCTATTGCAGTGATAAAGTCTGTCCACAAACAAAAAGAGAGACATATAATCACTTGGTAAAGTACTCAAAATGACTTCTGTGGTACTTCCCCTTACAATACATATGGGGCTGCACAATTGCACAAAAATGTAATATGGCCAAATGAGATATCCAAAGTGCATGAGCTGCAAAAATCTGAAATGTGTCACAACATATAATTATAAATGAAGCACTGCGTTGCTACAAAGGCCCTGCCAACAAATCCAATTCCAGATGTGGGGGAAAATGTTTTCAACAGACCTCAGAAAGACACATCATCATCACTTTTATATTATTTTTTGTGAAAATTAAATTTAGAAATTACTATTCCAACTAAAATGATGACTGTCTCACCAGCACCCCATTTGGTTCACACAATTGTTCACACAGACCCACAAAGTGCAAGCAATACCAGCCTCACTGCCGTGGCTGGTAACGAAAAGAGCTACAACAAATCCATTTTAGTTTCAATCTGACTTTTTAATTACTTATTACTTGAAATCCAAAAATCTGATTCAACAGCAGATTGAATGATTTGTTGAGAAACTAAACAGACTTTTTATTGCTTCCTTTTTGTTGCATAGTTTCACCTCTGTGACACCCTCCTGCACACACACACGCACACACAAACCACACCTCTCAGATCATTGGTCACTCACACTGCAGCCCCGCCTCCACTCTGACCCTTTTATAAAGACAAACCAAGCTGAAGGAGCTGAAGTTACACAGACTGGCCCTTTAAACACACTGATCTCTTCTGCAGACAGTTTCCACTTTGTAACCAGATGACTTTGACGGGAAACTTTTAAGAGACATCCTTCCTTTTTTTCAGTTTTTACTGTATTTTAAAGTCTTTTAAATTTGACAAATAGAAGACACTTTGTGGAGACTTTTTCAGTCATCTGAGAATTTTTCAGGGGACTTTTCCTGCTCTTCTTCTTCTTCTTGTCACTCTGAGAGAATTCTCTGCAGAGGCCGATGGATCTGTCCGACCTTCCCTTCCCTCTCTCCACCGCTGATGACCTCTACGATGACCCCTGCTTCAGCACCAGTGACATGAACTTTTTCGACGACCTTGACTCAAGGCTGATGCACGCCGGCCTGCTGAAGTCAGAGGACCAGCTTCATCACCATCATCACCACCATGTCCCCATCGCAGAGGAGGACGAGCACGTGCGTGCTCCCGGGGGCCTCCACCAGGCAGGGCACTGCCTGCTTTGGGCCTGCAAGGCCTGCAAGAGGAAAACGTCACACGAAGACCGGAGGAAAGCAGCAACGATGCGGGAAAGGCGGCGGCTCGGTAAGGTCAACGACGCATTTGAGACGCTGAAGCGCTGCACAGCTTCCAATCCAAACCAGCGGCTGCCCAAAGTGGAGATCCTCCGCAACGCCATCAGCTACATTGAGTCCCTGCAGGCACTGCTGAGGACCAGCCGAGACGACAGCTTCTACCCCCCACTGGAGCACTACAGTGGAGATTCTGACGCCTCCAGCCCCCGATCCAACTGCTCCGATGGCATGGTGAGTCTGAGAACAGCTGAACGGTTCATGTGTTGCCACATGAAATGTTTGGAATGTGTTTGGGATATTTTCTTGGCTCCAGTGCTACAATACATCCTTCATAAAAGGAGTCTTTAAAATCCCATTTTAGGCCACTTTTTTAAAACTCTAAGATGTTGCAATAAACAATAAGATATGCTCCAAATATAAAGCAGTCGGCTTATTTCAAATACCAGCAGTTTGCTATTTATTTGGAAAGAATGTGGAAATAAATGTATAATAAGATTTTGTAAAACTGCTCAAACATAACTTAGCAATTTGTTATTTTAATGTGAAATATGTTTTGGCCTGTGTCTTTGTTTTGTTGTTTGTGTCGCACAGGGAAGTTCTGCTTTCGATAATTAGAGGAAAAGTTTTGCAGATTGACAATGTATAGCTGTAAACAAATCACAAGTGGTACCAAGCATGTTGATGCCAAATACATGCTGTATTTTGTAATTTAACTTTTGTAATTTAACATGAGAAAATCCCAACAAAGTGTGTAGAACAAATATCTACTTTTAACTATATAAAGACATTAGTAATTAAGTGATATAAAATACATTAAAAGTTAAAGAAATAATCTGTTTTTAAACGTAAATCATGCTGAAATTTAACATTTTACATTCATCAACTGTGTGTATTGTTCCTCTGCTCAAACATTTGTCCTCTAATAAATCATCAATGTTTAGTTCGCTGTCTAAAATCAACTTTATTGATGTGCGTTTCCAGATGGATTTCATCTCTCCGTGTTCGACCAGAAGTGAGAACAGTGATGGTTCCTACTGCAGCCACAAAGACGGTCAGTTTCACACTCAGGTTTTCAATCTTTTGAGATGATTAAGAGCTGTTTTTCTTTTCATATGTCCAATTTCTGTTTGAATGTGACTCATTTCTAATGCGCTGTTTGTACGTTCCCTTTTAATATAGCTAGATTATACTTTAATATGACCAATTCCTCCTTCCACCTCTCCTTTTAAACATTACAACATAACCTTCACTCTTGATATTACCACTTTTCTCCTCAAACATGTCTGCTTTCTCCTTTAATGTAACCAGTTTATGATTTGATTCTACTTTAAAATGACTGCCCCCACCCCCTTTCATTAAAATGACATGACAGACTTGTGAACTTTTTGCCTGTAGAATTTCAATACTCTTCTTAAACACAACTAGCTTCTTGATTAACATAAAAGAGTTGTCTTTCAATTTGTTACTTGCCTCTTCATTTATTTGACATTTTAGCCAGCTGATAAAACGCTAATGTTGCCTGTTTCTTTCCTACAGATTCCAGCAGCAGTAAACCTTCCCTCATTTCCAGTTTGGACTGTTTGTCCAGCATTGTACAGCGGATCAGCACAGATCCAGCTGTGGCCCCTCCGGGTGACAGTGTAGTCCCCCAGGGCCCCGGATCACCTCAGAACAGCCCTACAGGCTCCAGTCCCCCTGCTGAACCCAACAGCATCTATGAGCCGCTCTGAACCTGACTGAGCCAAGGACTCATATTCCACAAAAAACCCAAAAACCGACATAATTTTCCCTGAAGTTTGAGTCAAGTTTCTTCAGTTTTCAGCCTCCTGAACAAACTGAAGACGGCTGCTGTGTTCCATAATCTCAGCAGAAAAACAAGACATTTTCCTGACAGGTTTCTGCTGCAGATGATAACTGAGGACCATTTTGTACCGTGTGAATAATAGCTGTTTGTTCATAGTACGCACACAAAAAGACTCTCTCTCTCACACACAAACACACACACACACACACAAGGGATGCTGGTATTGTTGTGTCACATGTTTCTATATATTATTTAAGAGTGAATGACATTTTAATAAAGAAATGTTCATATTCTGACTTCTTCCCTTCAGTTCATTCCTTCAGTTTTATTTTATTCATATTTTAAGTCTTTATAAACTGAAATGCCTCATTTTCCTAAAGAAACATCTGCGGTCATTATGCGTTATGTATATTTGAGTCTTCTATATCTTTCCTCCTTTTTTAAAAAATATGTTATCCCACTAAATCTTATTTATAAAGCGCAGTCTGCAATTCAAATTCAATACATTTTTTTGTGAAATTCATCTATTAAGTCCTCTAGTACCATTAGCTATGCATGCTGTGTGACAGCTAAAAAAAGAAAACAAACTTTATACACTCCTGAAGGAGCACTGACAGGAGGGGGGTATTTATTTGGGTGTTGAGTTAAAATATCATCACTTTATCTCCAAAATCTGACTTCACCTTGGCTCTACTCACTTAATTTATCTGCTATTTAATGGGTTAATGAGAGTTTCCCCACTGAAACAACACTGATAAAAGCAGAATCATTAAGCTGAATAAAGCTATAATGCTCTGTAGAGCTGAGTCTGATGGTAATCTTCTGTGGGTTCATCACTATTATTAACCTCTTTAGATACATGTAGTCATGTGATCAAGTGTTAATATAAAAATACCGATTAAAGGGCTTTACCAGAGCTCAACAATAAGGATTGCCCAGGGCAAGTAAAATGTCACGTCAGGCTAGTAAATCTAACAACTCCCTTTCCCAATCAGGCAGTACGGACAGTTTTTTCCAAGGAAGTAGCCTGGAAGTGAGCAATCTCACTTCCTTCTTGTCTCTTTTTAGAGTTGCACACGAACAGTACAGATCAGGCACTCAGGAGAAAACACAAAGTTTATGAGCTGAAGCGCAAGAAACTATTTAGTCATCCTGTGTTGGGAATTAGCACCAGACAGCAGCCAAATGCTGGTAAAATGTACTAGATCAACTTTAATCACCAGCCAAAAAAAATCAACGGTAACCTACTGACTGGCTGGTAGATTTAATTATCCACCAGCCACAGTGACAGGCGGACAAAAAAGTGAATTTCCAACCCTGACTATGTTACTAAAGTAAAAAGGTACTAGCACGGATGCAGAGTACTACAATGTTTAAGTAAAAGTACAGTCACTTAAAGGGATTCTTACATTGGTAAAAGTAAAGTTCCTTGTGTGAGAATGTACTCAGTCAAAAGTCGGTTTGTTAAAATGTGCACAGATCACCTTTCACGCTACAAAATAAAGCACATTATTATATGCGCAAGTGGAGCCACAGGTTCAACACAACAAACTAAACAGAATCTCAAAAATCTGAGCATTTTACTCCTTACTGTACATATTTTGGTTTAATTTACAAACTTGTTTTTGTGAAAAGTTTTTTTTAATCATTATGATAGCCAGAACTGTCAAAGTAAAGTTATTTGTGTGAAAAAATACTTAGATAACAATAAAAAAGGTCAATTAAATTGCACACAGACCATCCTTCATGCTACAAAATAAACTACATTATCACGTGCACAAGTGGAACAACAACAAAAGTCCAACATGAACAGTAACTTCTTTTTCTATAGACTGCTATCTGCAGTCTGTGCACACAACCACCTTCACCTGCGGGCCACAGCACTACAACAATATGCAGTCAGTTAGCCTACACAAAAATGACCGACAAAAAACAAAAGCACCTATGAACACACGGCGGTGCAAAAAAAAAAACAAAAAAAAAAAAACAACAACAGCAGAATAATCTGCACATCAACAAACAGCTAAAACTAACTGGGTGACCCCTGGGACATGTCCCCTGCACTTTTCCAGATGCTAGTGATGGACCCCTCTACTTTTTACTGTTCAAAAATATAAAGCTGCATTATTTAAAAATAAGACAGGGAGATTGGAGAAATGTTTATATTTCAAGTTGTAAGAAATTATACAGAGAATAAATGGAGAGTATAGATAATAAAAACTAAACAGAAACTCAAAAAATCTGTTTCTTTAAAATTGTGTATATAAGCTTTTATAGTAAAGCTTAAGTGTCAGTTTATTGTTGCATACTCTGTTATATATAAACATTAATACGCTTCTTAAAGTAAGTGACTGATGTTCAGACATTCATAATGATTATGCATATTTACATTTTTTTTAATCCTGTATTTGTACTGTGGTATTTTTAGCAACTTACTATTGATGCTTTGACTGTTTATATTTTATTATTTCTATGTTTTCTCAGTGTGGTTTTTATATAAGCCATTATAGGTTTCTACCACACCTTCACATGTACTTTTTTATATGTTTTATCATCACCGCGCTCTCTATTACGTGAAACAAATAAGTCACTTGTATTATGATGAACTTAACAATAACAATAAAAAAATGGGTCAATTAAAATGTACACAAGCTACCTTTCATGTCACAAAAAAGCACATTATCATACGCACAACGGAACAACACCAACAACAACTTCCGTATCAATAAACAGATAAATGGAGCCTGTCCACACAAACAATCATCGATCACACAACAGCAATACAACAAAACCAGAAGAGAGGATAAAACTCGATTTGCCTACACAAAACGCCAAATAATAACCATCCGTGAGCACGCGGCGGTGCAGGAAACAACAGCAGAATAAAACATCCCAAAAACAACAACAACAACAACAACAACAACAACACAGAAACTCCACAGCAGCTGCAGCAGCAAACGCACCTAACACAGCAAAACAAAGCCGGACTCACCTGTCTGATGTCTTGTCCTAGAACTTGTACACCGCGAACTCCTCCTCCAGTCAGCTTAGTCTCACTGGTCCCAGTATAACCAGTCCACACTCAGCAGAAAGTCCTCACACACCAGCGAAGCTAGAAAATCCTCAGCGGCCGTTTTAGCATTTAGCATGTTAGCTTCTGTCGGCGGTCTGCCATCGTCATGGTGTTGGTCGCCTGCTGGGAAGATTTAGGAGCAGATATTGAATGTAATATACGCAACTGTGTTTTCGTTATATTATAATCACCCGAGCTAAGAGTCATTGTGATTTATTGACCTGAATGAGCCGTTTATGTCGCTAACTGTTGTGTTACACACCGGCGTTCTTCCGCCGACTCCGCCATTTTGTTTCTACGGTGGTAAACAACGGACAAATTAAATGCAGGTGTTGCGATGAAATGTGTCCCCCGTTTGAAAGTGACCCCCCTCGTTAATGCGCAGCGCCCCCCATCGGTGGGGAGGGTCATGTGCTGCCTTCTCACGCTACATGGAAATATTGTATTTATGAGTTAAGAGCACATTAACAGCCCTCAAAAGTCACTGTTGGAAAATTTCGATAATATCTGAGTTGCTGATTTGTGACGTTTGTGTGACATTTCAGGGCAGCAGAAATGGTGGGAAACATGAAAACAGTGTCAACAATTGATGGTAAACATTTTTTTATATACTTCATTATTTTGCTCCAAAAAGCTATCAATTACTTTTAGTAGTTGCACATTTTGGTATATGCATCTATTAGCTGCAGCAAGCAAGCTTTTAACTGTAAAAGGGGATGGCGAAAGTCTACATATTTGTCTGTATAAAGTACTCTTGTTTTTGAAACCTAATCAATATTAAAACAAGACCAATAACACAGAATCTTTTTCCAGAATGTCAGCTAAATGAAGGGTGTCATTTACAGTATGTGATACTCCTGTGCCCTCCTGTGGCCACAATCACACACCTGCAGCTTCAGACAGACAGGTGAGAGCAGACACACACCTGCAGCCTCAGACAGACAGGTGAGAGCAGACACACACCTGCAGCCTCAGACAGACAGGTGAGTGCAGACAAACCTGCAGCTTCAGACAGACAGGTGAAAGCAGACACACACCTGCAGCCTCAGACAGACAGGTGAGTGCAGACACACACCTGCAGCCTCAGACAGACAGGTGAGAGCAGACACACACCTGCAGCCTCAGACAGACAGGTGACAGCAGGCAAACCTGCAGCTTCCTTTATAATGCAGCTGCTGATTTGTCTCCCTCCCTGTTCTTTTCTCAAACTGTTTAGGACTTTGTTACTTTTTCTTTTACTCAAATGTGACTTGAAGTTAAACAAAGTACAAAACTGACAATTAAAATGTAAGTAAAATTACTGGTTAAGTAATAATAATTATTGAAAAGTAGGGCTACAAGTCAACTAAATCAAAACTGTAATTTGTGACTTTCAACCTGCATTATTACATTTCCAATGAAGTTGTGAGGAAGCAGACTTAATTAGAAATATATTATCAATTCAATGTTATAATAAAAATGTAAGTATATGTATATTGTTTATATAATATATATAAACAACAAAAAAATGTAGTGATGATGTTAAGATGAATAGTTAAAAAACTAAGTACTTTAGGCTATACTTTGTATAGGCAACATTTACAGTGCATAAATACTTCTGACGTGTAACTCTGACCTTTATTGTTTTGTGTTTGAATTTTCCTGCATTAACCTGCTGTTTATTTACACAAAGCTGGAGCAGACTGAGGGAGGGTCAATTATTCTAGCATTTTTACTCTCTTTTATCTCTCTTTCATTATTATTTTACACAGACACAATGAGGACATTTCAATTTTTTCTTTATTGAAGCTAAATTCATTCAGAAAACCATTTCATTCAAGCAGACGTCCAGTTGTTCAGGAGCTCCAGGTGTCTACAGGGTCCGAGCCGCTGTTGCAGCTGAGGTGAGGCCCCTCCTGTCCGGCTGACCGCATAGATCTGACCCTCACTCAGCACCCGCTCACTTCCTGCGGCGCGAGTGGGCTCCCTTCTTGCTGCTGCAAAGCGCAAAGTGCAAAAACAGAGTCAGAGGTGCACAGTCATCCTTCATGGCAGTTTGAAAATAAATATTTTAGGAAAGATACTGTAGATAGATAGATAGATAATTAAGCTACAGCCCCATCTACTGTCCAGACATGGGACTACTAGTTAAAACCTACATTTAATATTATTAAAATATCTAAATAATAATAAAATGATTAAACAGTGTAGAGTAAGCTATAATCTGTAATCAGGATCAAATCATGACAAACTGATGTCGTATCTAAGGTGGACTTTTCAGATAAACAAACAATAGTTAATTGTATTTAGTGGTAGAATTAAATTAAGTAGGCCCTTTAGTAATATGCTTAAGCACAATTTTCAAATACCGAGTATATACATTTTTACTTTTACTCTAATACATTTATTTTAAAGCTTTAGTTGGTGTTCAGTTTTGAATCATTAATACAAAAACAGCTATAAATCTGACTAATAAATGTTGACGTATTGTTATAGATTAAATTAAACTACAAGACATTAATATGAGCTCCTCCTTTACCAGTTGCAACAGTTTTGGTACTTTAATTATATTTTGACGTAAATACATTTATACTTTTACTTGAGTAACATTTTGAATGTAACAGAGTATTTTAAAACTGCAGTAGTAGCTGCAATATAATGTATGAAATTATAATGTAGCCTACTGTTGTCCACAAATAAAACAAAGACAAATAATTACTGTATTACTAAATATATGCAAGAATTTTTTTTAAAAGAAAAGCTCTAATAATTTTAACTTAAGTATCAACATTACACAGAATGTGTAAGTTGAGATTTGAAGTTTAATTGTTTTGTCATTTTCCACTGAGAACAAACTGTATGTGCACTCAAAGACATAATATGAATACTTTTTATGTTTTTCCACTTTGTTTCTGTTTCTTTGCATTTACTTACTGTTTCTGCAGCTCATCGATGCGGTTTCTGAGGGAGACCACCTGAAAGACAAACAGCTGTTTGACAGCGATCTCACCTGCACACCTTCAGGACTCTGAGATTCTCTGTTTGAAGCTGCACAACATTAAAATACCAGCAACTAAAACAACCTACAGTATCAAAACCGGGCATGTCCAGATGGTCCATAAAAAGTTTGGTTTGATTTTATTAGCACAGAGTTTCAGTAAGCAATTTACTCAAAAGGAAAACACTATTTGAATATTTTCTTCTTTTTTCTTCTCTGATCCAATGGAAGGCTAACACCGACAGCTAAACAGTCAAAATGAAAGATTTTTGCTCATTTAATTTTCATTTTTCGTAGTCTTTGAAGCTGTATGTTGTCTTGTCTGTATTGAAACACGTTGGTCTGACAGTAAAGTTGTTCATCATACCACAAGTGTTACTGAACTCTTGTCCGTGTATCAAGAAGGTGAAGTTGAGCCAGAAACTGAACTCTGCCTCACCTGAACGCCATCAGTGGACCAAACTATCTGTCCCACCAGAGAAGAAACATCCTCATATAGGAAAACTGATTTTGGGATTGAGATTGTTTTGCAGCATTTCTTTACTGACCTCATATCTCTGTCTCTTGAGCTTTTCACAGTAGTCATATTTCATTGCCTCCAGGCTGTGCAGCCACTCCCACAGCTCCTTTGCTTTTTCCCTGAAAATCACAAACAAGGAACTAAACATTCAATGAACAAACTTCCGCAGTAAAGCAGCTAAAAATAATATGCTGCTTGCTTTCCTGGGAATGAGAGCTGCAGCCAGAGCAAGATCAATCATATTACTTACATGTCATATATTGTTATTTGTAGAATAAGTAACTCAGAAATGTTACACAATTTGTACGCGATATTTACTGCACATGCTTTTGGACAGTTATTTTTTCTTCTTTATATCCAAAGGTTTTGATCACAGGGTGAATATCTGTATTTGAATAGATAAAGGAGCATATCAATGCTTCAGACTTATAATAACTGCATTGATGAGACATTCTGAGCCGTAGAAAAGTTAAATATATATTTATATATATTAACAGTGCGAAAAAGTTGATATGAACAGATTTTCTCACTCCTTTTCTTCGTTGTCTTTCTTTGTTGTTTGGGGAAAAGCATGTGTTATGTTTCAGGACTACAGTTTCTTTAATGTTTAAGGGCATGCAAACAGGAAGCATTATGTCACAAAAGAGTCAGTGAGTTACTATTTAAGCCTTACTTTGTTTACATTTTGGCAAACTGGCATCATTAAAATTATGCCAAATTAATTAACACTTCCTGCTTGCACTGTGCCCACAGATGTACATACAGATATCACAGTATTATGTTATGAGGAGTGTTTGTTTACTGGTGTGAAACTTTGTATTATGCAGCCAATTTGTTCTCATCTGCTTTTATATTTGTGTGGGCAAACAATAAAGAAAATGCTGGTGTGTAGGTGTGGGGTTCCTAACTGTTTTGTAATATTAATCTGCTCTTCATACATTTATATTATGACTGGTCCCAAAAACACAGTTAATGAGCGCTCTCTGTGGTGTCAGTATGATCCAGACTGTGACTTGTCTTCTTGTCTTCTTGCTTCATCCTGTGGGTTACCTCAGCTTGTCATCGCTGAAATCGTCAACGTTCAGAGGTTTGCATCTCTCTGCCATGATCTTCTTCTTCTTTTCTCTTTCAGTCTGCTTTTTGCCTCTCTTGCTCTCAACCTAGAAAACTCAGACTAGTTAAACATCAGGTCCTCACAAACACACAAAAACATGTGGCAAGATCTGAAATAACAACAAAAAAATAAGAAAAGAACTGAAATTGACCTTCTGCAGGTGGCTGCTGTAGCCTGATCCCATGTTGCTCAGTGCTATCTTCTTCTTGGCTTCATCCTCAGCCTTCCTGTGGGCATCGGCTTCCTCCTTCCTCATACGCTCGGCCTGAAAAATGTATTTCATGATACCACAATTTGACAGCATGACAAGTGAAAAGACAAAGGTTTTGTTGGCTTTATTTTTCCCCTTTTGCCAGTTTGACCACAAAAAAATCTAAAGAGTAAAATAACAGCATCTGAAAATCTCTTTTCTCCACTCTGCCATCACTGCTGGGTGAAAAAAAGACTAAAGTTACAGACTGAGGGGTGTGAACGTACCTCTCGTCTGGCCTGGCGCTCTTTATCCTTCTCAGCACGAATCCTCTGCTGCTCAGCTCGCTCAGCACGACGCTTCTCCTGAAGACACAAATAAAACATTATGCTGCCGTTCTTTCTGCCATGATATGAGCAGAAATCAAGCAAAGTAGTACTTTAATATTACGGTGTATTTCCACACATCTGTGAACTTTAAAATTATCATTAGATTAAAAAAACCAATGCAGGTTTTTTCAGGATTTGCTATTTGGCTAAAATCTCACAATTCTCTCTTTGAGAAAGATGAGCTCCTCCTCCTCCTTCTTCCTGCACTCAAAGTGAGCGTCAATCAGCGACTGCAGCTCAATCAGGTCTTTGTTTTGACGTTTCTTTTGAATGTCCTGCGAGAGGGCGACAAGAGACAAAAGTCACTAACAGACAGTACAGATGTTGCTGGCTTCAAACCCTCACTGATTAAAAAAATGTGTCTTCTGTAAGTGAACAACACTCATAATACTGAGCTAGAGATGATGAGCACAGTTTTCAACAGAAGGTTTTTAGTTAAATGTCCTTTTGTGGCTATAGTGCTCTTAGTGAATATTAACAAAAGCACTGGTAAGAAAAGCACATATATTGCATTTGCTCCTCTAAAGCAGACGTCGTAAACATACGTGGTCCAGCCCAAACCTACTGGTGATTCTTTCTTTTCTTTTCTTTTTTTTTTTTTTAAATTTATGGTAGCCTTATTTTTGAAGCCATTTGAGATAATACAATACCTTAAGAATCTGTACATCATTTAGGAACAATATGATAAATCCTAAAGGAAAAAAATCATCATGTAGACACACATCCTATGTTGTATCTCGTTATTCTCAAGCTCATTCTAGTATAACAGTATAACATAACAAATGCAGTCTGATGTTGAGCTTTTTTTAAAGTTACATATATAACATAGGCAAGGTAGGGATTTGATGTAAACAGCATTACTTATTCCTCTTTTTCTCACAAATTATCTTGTGTATGTGGGTTTTCTAAGTGCAAGAAAATCTGTTAAAAGCAAGGAATAAACTCCTTTCCTATTGCCAGTAGAGCAGAGCCATGTACACGGCCCTACAGCATGAGTACGCCTTTCTGTTTTGTTTTATTTTCCTGTGTGTCACATTCGACATCACGATCAGACCGGAAAACAGGTTAGTAAACAGCAGTGGTGGACAAAGAACATAACTCTGTTACTTAAGTAGTTTGGGGTTCGGTGTCTTGCCCTTGGACTTGTGGACAGGAGGAGCCGACGACATGAGACGAAGCCTACTCATTCATGCGTCATTACCTCAAGAGACATCAGTCAACAAAATCAAGTCAACTCACATCAAAGTCCACTTTCTCTCCATCAGGGATCTTTGGAGCAGAGGGTCTGTTGAAGGAAATATCATTCGAATTATTACAAAATTAACTTAAAGGTGCAAGCATAGTGAAAACATGACGTATCAGCAACAGATGAAAGATGAATAAATGTACTCACTTGAACTTCGGCTTCTCCTCTGTTTATTTTTTTCAGTGTCGAATGAGCAACAGGGAGAGAAAGCAGAGATCAAAGTGTTAGAAACATGAATATGGAGAGAGAAAAAGACTAAAAGTCTGCTAGTTAATCAGGGGGGAGATCCATGTGGACAAACTGAGTTACGCCTAAGGGCTGCAAGTTGTTTCACACCTCCAGTAAATCAAAGTAATTTAAGTAAGTCTCTATTTAACAACACTTGTCATCACGAGTGGCCAAATTCTTGTGTGTTAGCCTCGGTTTTGAGTGCTGTAAGTAAACAGTGCTACCTGACGTTTCTATTTATTATTTGTTAATTTGTTGTGCATTAGTTTGTAAATCAAACCAATAGAATCGAGACATCTGAGATGCTAATCAGGATCAGTACGGTGTGTGCCATAAATCACCACATTAACTATTTAATAGTTCTGTTCATACGTCATCGCACACTTTTCACAACAGGGAGTTTGACACTGTAGTTACTGTTAATTAATGTGCATGGTAACAAAAAGAGGAAATAACACAGGTGGGATTTTAACAGGAACAGATAAAGTTTGTGATTAGCTTTTTAATTTTTTTTTATGGGACCCTCACACTAACGAAAAACAACAGTCAACACGGGGAGAAAAACGCAAGCAAGGCAACAGTGACTCAGCAGGTAATACAAACTACCATCTTGATCTCCCTCGTCCACTGGCAGGACACATTCATGCAAAAAGAGAGAAGAAGCAGAGATGAGCAGTGGGGCCCTGTAACCATGACTCAGCATTTCTGAATCCTTCCCCCCTGTTTCTCAATATCATGAAAACAATCTGATTAATGCTGCCTTTCTCTCAAGGACGATCAGTGAAATAAACTTTATGTTGTTGATGTGTGGAAGGTGTGGGGGAGTCCCTGGCCGACGGGGAAACAGAACAACAGAGAAGAAAACAAATCAACATACCTTCCTCTTCATAGGCGTCTGCATGCAGCAAGCGTCCAAAGCAAGAGCAGAACAGAAATCATTAGTGGTCGGACTGGTCAGCCTGCTCCTGTCCTCTTTACGATGCACAGCTTATGAAGCACATTTACCAAATTGGGGTGTTCAAACTCTTAATGTACAGGCAGTGGCCGCCACTGCAGAAGTCCCATGGCTTTTCATGTCCTGCATTAATCCTGCATTAACAGGCAACTCGCACTTTTCTAACATCCCTCAGGAAACTACTTTTCCTTCTAACTGCAAAATAATCTAAATAACAGCTCCTTATTTCAATGTGATCGATGTGATCGAGGCTGTAAGTGTCATACATATGGGTGAGAAGGGGCTTGCTACCCCTACTGCTAGGTTCAGATGGCCATTGTCGGGTCGTAAAATAGCTATTTATATATATTCTTAGATGGCGACCTGTTGTGGCTGTGATAATTATCATGGAGAGGAAGGCAGGAGGAAGTCTGATGAGGTAGTTTAAGGAGCACGAATGTCTGCATCAGGTGATTAAATACAGGACTTTCAGTCAGGAGAGTGAGGTTTGTGTCTCATGAAAAACTGAGAGATTACTGTTTTAATTGAACTATATTTGATATATTTTCCTAAATCTAACAACAAAGAGACAAAACTGATTATTTTATAACATTGGATATAAAGGTCTATTAAACGGACTGATAACATCCTCTGAACCAAAGTGTGGCAGGCCCTTTGTAGCCCATATCTGTAAGACTAAAAACAACAGTGAATGGTCTCTTTTTTTCTTTTCTTTTGGTTTTGAAAAGGACATGCATAATCTATCGTTCCTCTTATGGCGTTTTGAGGCTGGCTACAGAAGCAAGTAAATCCCCATAGAGCCCCATGTTAAAATGACCAACTCTACAGCCGAAATAAACATGTTTACAGCCTGGTATACAGTAGTTTTGGTCTCTATAGCTAATTTTTCCCATTCGTGAGAACTGTATGTGGGTGAGTTTTTATGTTACTCCACCATTTACATTTCATTAAGGCTTAAAGTTACTCATAATTAAGTCTGGGCCACTTTGAGCGACAGGCCTTCTGCGGATAACTTCTCAGTCAGGTTCATCTCTATGCTCTGTTACATCTTTTAACTTTACTCTTTTAACATAAGTCTCTAACCTCTGTATGTTTTATAATTTATTGCTCTGTAAAAAACTTTGAATTGCCCTGTTATATGAAATGTGCTGCACAAATAAAGCTTCCTTGAATTGCCTCCTCCACAACTTAAGCCTCTCGGGCCAAATATAGTCACTTTTGGCTGTATGGGTGATGATGTCACAGTAGCTATGTCCCGTTATTTTACACAGTGTGTGGTCATACCCCCAATTTGATTGGACATATGACTGTTTTTCATTTTGGCATTTATGATGATGTTTTTCATTTAATTTTGACACACTAAATGCATGAAATGGAAATACAAATTAGTGTGTAGCCCCGCCCCTCTCCCTTTTTTGTTAAATTTGGTTTTCATTTAGGCATCCTAAAACTTCCATACTAGTGGTCAGCAATTACTTAATGCAGATTCATTGTTTCTGTATGCAAGAAAGCAAAACTAGATTTTTCAAAACGGATACTGCCGAAGTAGCGGACAGTGAATTCTGGGACTTCTGCGGTGCCTCCAAATGTGCGACACTGTTTGCACAGGTCATTAAAACATTTGAACAAACAAAACTAAACTGAAACATTTCCATGGAAGACTTGAATAGTGAGGATGATTGCTTTGCATCACAACACCCCAATGTAAATGCTTTAGAGCAGTTTGTAGTCTCACTCTTCATCTACGCATGGAAAGAAAGATGCTAAACACAGAGTGAAGGGAGACAAAGAAGAAGCTTTTACATGACTGAAATTGCCCATCAGCCTTTCTGCTATGGCTTTGAGCATGAATTTGCCAAAATGCAGCAGTGGCAAAAGTCATTAACAACAAAATGAAACATGGATAGAAGGTGACAGATGAGACGGGGCAGTTGATTCATGTAAAAGCAGCTGATTTTCTTCTGCTCCCTTCCAACACTTATGTGCAAATATTGAAAAAACACACATCTGACACTGAGCAATAATGTTGGAAACAGGACAAAATGTTCCATTTGTTGTGTCAGCTAACACTGATGGTGATGTGATGTGATAACTGTGGACACTTTATGGAGCAAAGCCCAAATGTTTGCTGCAGTGCACTCAAAAATAAAAGGGTTCTTCGAGGAGCCCGAAGACACCGAAATACACTTTAGGGTTCTTCATGAGAACAAGACTAAAGTGTGACACACACTGGCCTTTTCATGCCACGCCGACCCGGGAAGCAAATGTGATAAAGCTGCTGCTTTTTGATGCGTGTTGGCGCTGGAGTGTGCGGATGTTGATGCTGCAGGTGTGCATGCTTACATAAAAAACAATGGGTATTAAAAAGGACAAATTAACTCCATTTGAATATATATCATAGTGGGAAAAGTATTATAGTTATGTACATAAAATATGGCACTTATACTTAAACCTAGTTTTATATTCTTTGTTTTTGTTTGATTTATGTTCTTTGTTTTTTGTTTGTTTGTTTGTTAGCTAAGATGTGGGAGGACAATCATTGACAATAACGCCACCTAGGAAATAGTAATTAAATGGTCAGTATCAAGAGATTAACAGTGTTGTAAGAGTTACATATAGTGTGTATTTTATTCATATTTAACAGATTTCATTTAAATTGATCATGTAGGTTGAGCCCATTTGTTTGATCTCTGGAGTAACCTTGTGTTTCTGTGTGTTTTGTCATTAAGATTGTGGGTCAACACCTACTGTTTTTCTTTTGTATGGCGACATTTCCAAAAAAAAAAAAACTACATAAAAAAATTGTAAAGTTGGTTTTGGGAGTGTATATTGTACATATTGAGTAATCCAAATAAAGTCTTTGTGTTTGGATGTGTCTTACACTGCTGGTGTGTGTTGCCTCACGAGAAGCTGTAATATTCATAACAATGGAATAAATGAACATATTAACTTTGCTATTCTTCAACAGTCCGGCTATAATTGTATTTTGTCTACTGTATGCTGTATTTATATTTAAATGCTTTGTGTTGACTTGCCTCCCATTGCTGTTTCTTGGCCAGGTTATCATAGTAAATTTATCTGGTTAAATGAAGGTCAAATAAATAAATAAAACTTGTTTTGAGGGTGGTACAAGAAAATGGAGTTACGGTTATTCAAATAAAAAGGGTTTATCAAGTACGTGTGCAGCAAAAGGTCGTATCATTATGTGGCATGATGAAGAGAGGTTTTGCTTACAAAATAATAAATAAACTTGTGTCTGGAGTTGGTCTAAATTAATTAAAATGTTAAATCTGGCCTGACTTTGCAGCCTTGCTTCTGACCTTTGTTTAACAATGGT
The DNA here is from genome assembly GCF_008729295.1 of Plectropomus leopardus. Taxonomy (NCBI): domain Eukaryota; kingdom Metazoa; phylum Chordata; class Actinopteri; order Perciformes; family Serranidae; genus Plectropomus; species Plectropomus leopardus. The sequence continues at coordinate 7,593,088 of NC_056463.1, forward strand.
TGTAGCTTCTCTGCTCTGCTATGAGCGGGTTTAGCATACACTGGCAGCCAGTTTAAGCTGTCTGAACCATTAAGTTGGCCTTATTAGCTTCATTGTGTCTATGTTTAGCTCAACACGGACAAATCACTCCTGTGTTCGGAGAGGACGTGCTAAATTTAGCGATATAACATGTGGGTTTTGTGTTTGTTGTTTTGGTTTTTCCAATTTATTGATACCATCTGCTCCTACTGAGAATGCATCCTGACCTCTTTACTCACTCTGCAAATTCAAAACTTTTGTCATACTGGGCGGTTATGAAGAGAAGGTAGATCCAGTGGAAAGGGCTAAAGGGAAGCTAAAGGGGAACTTGATTAGTGAGCTGCAAAAATATCAAACCTAACAAGACATTTGAGTCGTCAGATTTTTTATCTAGAACAAGTGGAAGAAAATCTGTCAGTGGAGTGTGATAATTCAGCACTGTAGCCTGATGTCTACTGCAGAGACTCTGAACAGGAGAATATCTCCACACACTGGCAGATTTCTATCACTGCATCAAGGAAAATAACTGTCAACACCAGTTTTAGTGTGATTAGAGTTTCTGCTCGTCTCTAGCACCTCCTTACAGTTTTAGATCATTTTTTAAAAAAAGCACATCTACTCTGAAAAGTTCAGAATTATGAGTAAATTACTTAATATTAGGAGCAATAAGATGCGCATCAGCAGACTCATATTGTAGAAACTGAGTCATGGTTGGATTATTTAATGGGCCGAGTAGGCACAGGCCCAGAGGCCAAAAGTGTCAGGGGGCCATCTGGCCTTCACTCGCAAAATGTAAAATTAACACATACTGACCAGGAAGATTCAAAATGACAGAAAAAAGGGTGCAAAGCTCCTACTAAAAGACAGAAAATAATGACAATAACATGCAAAACAACCATAAAGACAGACAAAACAACTACAAGGAAACAAAATACAAGTACAAATACATATATTGCTATATTATATTATATTATATTACTGACTGAAAAAGTGACACCAAATTACCTCAAAGAGATGCAAACAACTCCAAAAATACAAGAAAAAAAAAAACACCAGGAGACACAAAATTACCACAAAGAGACACAAAACAATGACATACAAAGACACCCAAAACAACCACAAGGACACATAAAGTGACTACAAAGTCACTACGCAAAACTACAATATTACCTCAAAGACACAAAAACAACTCCAGAAACGCACTAAACATTCACAGGTAGACACAAATGACAACAGAGTGAAAAAAATGAATTTCCCTTCCAGGTATTAATTAAGTATATTTAAAAAATGACTACAAGGAAACACAAAATGATAGAAAAGACACAAATTTACCTCAAACAAAACCAAACAACTCCAAAAACACACAAAACAATCACATGGAGACACAAGATGACAACACAACAAAAATACAAAAAAGTCGCAAAATTATCTCAAAGAAACACAAAATAATTACGAGGAGACACACAATGACCACAAAAACACCACAAAGTCTGTGTGTCTGGCTCGTACGTAGGAAAAGTGGTGGGGCCCTTCACATATCTGTGCCCAGGGGCCCCATTGTCTCATAATCCGCCCATGATCTGAGTCCTGGGTCATGAGGATTGGCCTAACATAAAGAATGCATTTCTAAAAACATTACTTTGAAGGACAAAATATAGAAATCCTAAGTGAAACTTTGCAAAACTTACTGACTGAACTAAATGGTTCGGGTTATTTATTTATTATCAGTGTGGGAATTGTATTGATTGTTATCATGAGTGTGACTGGGTTTTTGACATTAGAAATGTTAATTTCATTTAAAGATGTAGATTTTTTTATAAAGGAGGGACATAAAAGATGATTGAGCAAAAACTGAAATCACACCAACTGTCCTTTGAGACTCGTGACTTGTCAGGCAGGATATGTTTTGCAGCGTGTTGATGCTGACAGGACCGTCTATGCTAGGGAGCAGAGTGCTGAATGTCCTGCAGAAGAACAGTGAACTGCCCATGCCACGTACCTTCCTCCTCATGAACCACCTGCTGCACCACCTCTGGCTCTGGTTCTGGCTCTGGTTCTGGTTCTGGTTCAGGCTCTACCTCTGGTTCTGCCTCTACCTGGGCCTCCGCCTCAGGGGCTACTTCTACTTCTACTACCTCCTCCTGGGCTACGGGCACGCAGCATGCACCAAACCGCCGGGGAGAGGGAGGGTGTCGGAGAAGGCCGTTAATGAAGACCAAAGACATGACAAAAAGTGAGAGATTACTTTAGTTACAGAGAGGGTGGATGGATGAGCGAGTGACAGAGCTGCTGGAGAGAGAGAAACACATGATGATGAGAGGAAGCCAGTTGACCTTTCACACAGAAGCCATATTCAACTGTCGAACTGTGGAAAACTTCCCGCAGAGCTGTAACTTCAGTCCTGATGTTGTGTGTAGAGATGTATAACTCAAACGTATCTTAACGTGCAAATTCCAACTCGACTGACAGAATATGGAAGCAAAGATTATGTGCAATCGTTGAATTAAAACAATGGGAGTGAATGGTTTTCTTTCACTGTTAGAATATGTTTTTTCTATCGAGCTTTTATTACCATTTCAAGTTTTTACCTGCAGATTGTTTTAGTGGATTTGACAACACCTTTGGTGATTGTTGGTCACATCAAGGGTGTTTTCATACATTTCCCTTCTGAAAAATGTACTAAATTTACTGTGTTTCTGGGAGAAATACCACCAAGAAAAGTGTTTTTATATGTTACTTGTGTTCTCATCTATAATCACAACATTAAACACACTTTTCTGACTACAATTAAAAAGTTTAAAAATGCAGTGGTTGAAGTACTCAGATCTTTTACTTAAGCAAAAGTAGCTATAGCACAGTTTAAAAACAGTTACATACATACAAACATACATCAAAATTTGATTTTTTTGAATCATAATCTGGAAAGCAACTACTTACTAAAACTTCCACATAAGTGTAATTTAACAAAAAAATACAATATTTACCTCTGACATGTAGAGGTGAAGAGGTATAATGCAGCATAAAATGGAAGCACTCAAGTAAAGTACACGTACCTAAAGTACCAGTAGGCTGTATCCTGATTAAGACCTTCAAGGTCAAAAATTTGCATCATTACATTTTGAGGATACAGCAATATTCAGTATGGGGATCACCTTTGTCCTGCACCTGCACCCAACTGAAATGTGCTAATTTCCACCTTTTTCTTTTATTTTTTAATATAATCTTTTGAACACTCATGTGTTCAATCATCACTGAGTCTCTGTCACTGGAAATAACTCCAGTTTTATGAGTCGTCCAGGTAGTTTTCCATCTCCACTGTTAGAAATATAGCCGTTGTGTGAATGAGGTCAACGACAGCTGCATTGATGTGACATCAACAGATGACAATGTAAACATGTCACATGTTGAGAAAATAAATGCAGAGAGCGCAGGAGCTCACTCACATTTTTTTTCTCTAACATGTGATTCAAAACATCACTCAGTTCGGAAAAGTCACCCTTTACTTGGAAGTGTTTGACTGACAGTCGTGAGTTAGTTCGCTTTTTACCTACCAGAAGATAAACGTCTTTTCTGCACAGACAATTAGATATTAAATAACTGCCCTCTTAAAAAGGCCTTCACTGATTAACCTAAAAATATATTTTAATGAAACTGGGGGGAAATAAAGCAACAAGATAAATCTGATCTGTTTAACTTTGATAACCTAATAAAGAGATATGAAGTGTCACAGTTTAGCTTTGCATTTAGGAAATCCTACTATGACTCAAATTAAATCTGTGCAGATGTTCGGACATCTTGTACGAAAAGCAGGTGTCAGAGTCAAACACTTCAAGTTAAGGGTGAAATCAGGCAGCTGACAAATTAGTGCAATGTAAAGAAAAAGAGTTTTAAATGGAATCGATTCAGTCGTCTTTACCTTCCTCCTCTTCAGTTTGGGAAAAGAAAGTTGGGATAACAGAAACAAATATAACATGATGTCATTTGATATAAATTACTTCAGTTTTAAAAAAGTCCAATTAAGTTTTTATGAAATAATTGTGACATTTTTTAAAAATGTAAATCCAAATGCATTCAAAACGTGGTAAAAATGAATTCATATACAGTATGTTAGCAGTGTATTTGAGGCATATTTCGAATATATCATGAGAAATAAAATTAATTATCCTTAAAATAACAAATTCACATCCAAGTCTGTGTGGACAAAATGCCTTTCAAAGTTAGTAAAAAAAAAAACTTGAAATAAAAAATAGCAAATTATGTTTGTTTTATTTAAAGCATTTTTATGTCATAATTTTGAATAGTCATATAGCTTGGTTTTTTTTCATACATATAAGTTACATGCAAAAGAAATAAAACAAACTGAGTGGTTGTCACTTACCCTCGACCTGATCCCTGAAATATTAAAGAAGAGACATTTAAAATCAATCAGGCATGAAATCCCAGCTGACTTATCTTCATGAGTTTGTTGAAAGTTAAACGTGATAACACTACATCACACAGCAATGTGTGTTATTTTTGACACTTACAGATCCTCAGTGTCAGACATGGCGACAGCAAACTTCACACCTGAAGGAGAGGACGAAGAGTCTGATGAGTTTACAGTGTTGAAATAGCAGCAGAGAAACTGTCGGTATGAAAGGGTTAAGAGTTTGTTCCACACAGGCATCTGTCCTCTTGCAGAAATAAACTTCTCCAGTTCACTTTTTATTTTATATCAAACTGGAAATCTGTTTTTTTGATTAAATACTGATTAAAAAAAATACTTAATAACCTAAAAGAAATAGATTTTTACACTTTTTTGTAGAGTGAGATGATTGAAACCACGTTTTTAAATGACCCGTCTAACTCTTGGAGAGAAAGCCAATAAGCAAATTTCCCAAACTATTCCCTCAAAGACGGATTTGTACTTGGACCCCAATGATCTCAAACTATAAATCTGGTAAACCACATCTTAAAGATTCAACAGTTTATATCTCTCTTTCCAGTTCTGGGATGGTTTTGGATCCAGCTCTGGCAACATGTTTAGTTTTCTTTTGACTTTGGCCCTTATGATTCATACTGAATGAACAAATGATGCACCATCAAAGGGTCTGTTTACCAAAATAATAATTAGCAGACATCACTGTAAACAGTTTTCAGAGGAGCTTTTTCTTTTGCTATGAAATAGTTCAAATTAAGGTTGTGTTGGTTTACCCAATCTGACGCTTGACACTAAATAAGAGCGCTGTTCTTTGAAGAAATTGAGCATTTTGTCTCTACGTGAATTAGCGAACGGACCGCCTTTAAGTCATGTAGACAAACGGTCGCTCCAGAGTCTACTCTAAGCACTCGGACAAAGTATTTCTGAATTTGTACAGGCCTGCGACACCCACGTTGTCCTAAATCACTCACTTGTTCACTCATTCACTATATTTACACACTAAATATTTTTGATCAATAGTTAAGCAGAAAATTGAGATTTGGTACACTTATGAATAACTTACAAAATTAACTTAATCACTGACAGTTACTAAGACATATTTCATTGCTGGATTGTTTGCAAAAAGTACTTTCATGCCCATTGTGGATCATTTTAAGAGTACTTTAGAGTGAGATAGGATTAGAATGAAATAGAAACAGAATTCAGTCACAAAAAATATTTAAGGGTATTTATAATGTACTATATGGAAAATAGGGAGTGATTTTGGACACAGATCCAAAGCTTTTCCGATGCTGTGAGTACCACAAAATAAATTCCATTCACCTCCGTGGGCCAGAAGACATTGTGATGTCGGAAAAGCACAGGTGTGAATAACAAAATTAACGATGGCTGAGTTAATAATAAAATTAACAATGGCTGAGTTCCACTTGGCTGTTTTGATTTCAGGTTCCTGGTATTGCGTGTGTTGGCTCACGTTCGCTCTCACAGGGACACCTGAATAGAACAAAGGCATCGTTTGAGTAGTTAATATTAACACGTGATTTTCCTACCACGAGAAGTCAAAATGTCTGCTGTCACACAGGACCGTCAGGAGGCAGATATCTCAACAGTTGGAAAAATCTGATGTGAAATAGTTGCATAATTAAATACAAAGAGATAGGAATAAAAATCTGTTTTTGTAGTTTTGGTGAAGCAACCCTCTAACACAAATTCACAAATTCAAACTATTCAACTTCAAGCACTCTCACACATTTCCAACACACGCTTCGCCCTCACCACTAAGCCCTTATCCCTCTGTTTTGCATGTTCATGTTTAGGGGTAGGGTGTCCAAATTCTTGTTGAGACAGAGGATTAGGGTGAAGTGTTCGGACTACATGGCCCTCCAAACGGAGGTTTTTTAGAGCCACACTTCAAACCCACATATGTATTTTCTTTGTTACTACAGATTTAAAAATTACAATAACCAGCGTATTATCTTAGTTTAATGTTGTTTCAATATATCGTGGGCTTTTTCTTTAAAACAAGGATAATAAAAAATAAAATCACTTCTGTGCAGATGTCTCAGTAACTATTAACTAGCCAGCTAGCGAACATTACATTGTTATTGTAGATTTGTGGATGACATTCCCACTTTCTGACATATTCCCATGTTACAGTCTCCCACTGATGGCAGATCACGCCCAAAGTTGGGGCACTTGTTACCACTCCACATAGTGGCCAACAGTGGAATTACAACTCTCGAGCAGTGGTGCAGTGGTAGTTGATGAAGTGGGCGTACTATTGGGATCGATGGGTAGTTAACCGAGGAGGACGTGTGAATACTCTCCGATATGTTCTGATGGCTTTTCAGCTGATAGGTGGGTATACTGTAGTTATCCAGAAAAGTAAGACGGTATACCACATATACCCTCCACTACACTACCAAGTCCGCCATGTGTTGTGGTGGAGCCAAAAAAGACTTTTTGCCCATTGACTTATATGGCAAAGGAGATTTCCGTAAACCAGTGGATACATTTTTATTGAGCGTCACAATGCAAAATAACTCGTTTCGCAATCAGGTTTTGATCCACTTAGACCGATAACATTAAGAAATTCTAGAAGAGCCATAAGATTAAATCATTTTATCCCCATTCAAGTTAGCGGAGCACTAATCGAGAAGTAGCCAGCTCAGCCGGTGGTCTAAAGTGCACCTGCTCTTTGGGCCTGACGATGCTGAAGCATTGATCATCTGGGCAATTTCAAAATGCAGAAATTGAGCTTTCTTGTCTTCATGCACCCCTGTGCAACTTTCATAGAAATAAGCAGGGCTCAATCTCCAGTGCTGTATCCAGGTTTCATCATACATCCATGGTCCGGGCAGGGAGGGTAGGAGCACCGGTTGCTAACAATATCCTACAGAGCGCTGCTAGTTGCCTGGTAATGAAGCAGAGCTCTTTTTGATTTGATGACTTGTTTGATCGATTTGTAGCATGAAACTTGTTAACAAATCGCAAGCATCCTGACAACCTCAGAAAGATTTCCTGTGGCTGACGCAAGAGAGATCCAGTAATACTTGTGTCTGTTTCCATAATGCCTGAAAATGGATTATGTACGTGGCCTTGAAGGGTTTTCCCATTTCATAGGGGAAGTTCTTAACCATTATTCCTTGTAACTCTGTTGCGTGGGCTATGTGGCACTCCAAAACATAGGGTAGGGGTAAAAATAAGAAATGGGATTGGGCCCACTGTTGGCGCAGACAGCCAGTCAAGACTCGCATGATTTACACCGATGGCCTGGATTCCTGGATTCAACACCGGCTTTCACAGTTCATAAAGAAATGCCAGGCTCCTATAGATGGGAGATACCCCTCTAATCCGCCTAAGTTCTTGCTGACTGTATGACGCGTCATTTTTCAGTCCAAATGGGAACAAGGAGGAGCTCTGTTGGAGACAATGTGGAAGGATTTCTGCTCACTGTATATTCTATATATCATATTTGATATATATAAAGTGTCTTTGGATGACTCCTTCACACTTAGCAGTGAGCACAGCTGCAGAGGACTCGGGGGATTAGTCCTGGATCATATTTCTACCCATCAGCTGAGGAACGGTGTCCAAATAGTTGCTTTAATCCCTCGGCTCGGTCCAGCGGGAGGATCCTCAGCGCTCAAACAGCCAATCGGCGTCCGCCTTCAGCAAACGAGCTCTTTGATCGACTTACAGCTGACAGCGGCCTCACCTCGGTGTGTCCAGCACACACTCAGTACATGCCGACACTTCAGCACGCTGTATATTTAGTGGATGGCCACTTCATTTCTTCAGTATGAGAACACTGAATGCTGCAAAGTGTTTCTGAGTCTTTCTGAAATTGAAACTTGGCGCTGAAATTGAAAGACTGAAGAAACAGGTGAGACCGTAGCGGAGAATCACATCCTGAGCCAATCCAGAGCAAATTTAGATTGAGATGGCAATATGAGATGAATTTAAAGGCCGATATATTGGTCTGGCGAAGGATGTGAAGTTCACTTCTGGGAATAAACAGACGTTATGTGTCATCACTATCTCAAAACTTCAGATCTACAAAATGCCGGCCTGGTTTTCAGGTCGCCTACGGTGGCTTCACTGGTGTTTTAAATTCAAGTTTAAAGTTCAGCATACTGACAAGAGGTTAAAGGAGGAGAATATGTATATACATGAATTTTTCAAAATTTATAAAAGAGAAAAAAAGAGGTCTAACTAAAACCACAAATCTGACAATGCAGCGTCAGTGTGTCTCACAAATTTTCACGTGAAACATGGGAGAAAAAAAACACATTTACGAGAACATTCGTGACAAGAAGTTACGCCAATTTTCAAGCAAAATATTGTCAAAAATATAACAAAAGTATATTAAAACAGATGTGTAGGAGAGCGACAAGCAGAAAAAAGCTTGCTTACAAACTCCCAAACAGTCAAAGTTGTGAAAAAACTATTTTTTTAAAACTTCAGGCAAAAATGTTCTGCCTGATATAGGTCTAATTCCTGAAACATCACAATAAAAACATCATTTTTACAAGCTAGACAGTGTGTGAGAGTTTGTCTGCAAGTTGAGCTTCTCCAAGCAACCAGCTCTGTACCCTCAGATATAATGCTCTTATTGTGCTACATTAGAGCTTGAAGGCTCTGTCTGTGTTTTGGGTTTTTTTTCTAGATTATTTTTTGGGCTTCACACGTTTCTCTTAAGCGTGGAAGGGGAGAAGGAACAGGAATGACGTGTAGCAAAGGGCCGAGTTTGGAATCAAATTGGCGGCTGTGTGGTGAGGACGTAGCCTCTGTGCATGGGGCGCCCGCTCTACCGACTGAGCTACGAGGCTCGCCATTATTTCTGAGTTCTGAGCTGTTTTAAGATACTGAGCTTCAAAGTTTTCATTCCAAATAACATAAATAATATGAAGCTTTTTGTTTTCTAGATAAATAGTCCAAAAATGTACATAACTTAAAGTAACACCTCAAATAATGTTTGTAAGTTGCCACAAAGTAAGAATTTATGAATAACTCAATTTTGACAAAAAATATCAGATAGAGCCTTATTAGGTGAAGAATTTGGACAGTTAAACAGGCCGCTATTTATATAATGTCAAATTTCAAAGCCAATGTGGCAAGTACACAATTTGGAGGTAAATGTGGACTTCCATTTAAGAATATTTAAAGATAATGCTGATGTGAGGGTAATAGTGATAAGAAACTAAATTAAAGAGTCACAAAACATAAAGTAATAGCTCCAATTCACAGCTGAGCACCTCAACACTACATAAAGTGAAGGTGCAAACTGTTCTAATTTCACAGATCATTTGGCAGTACATCACAGTACTTTATACGTCTTTGATGACCCAAATATACTCATCTTTCCTTCGAGAGTTCTTTAGTTTAACCCTGTCAGTTCAAATGATGATCTTTGACCTTTAAAGGTACATAAAGCGTATGGTTAGATTACATGAAGTGACATTTTTATGAATCACTTAAATCAATCTGGTCTCAAGACACTGGAGTCCTGCTCTCGAGCCGGGCTGTTAACCATCCCAAACATAAACTACACATGTTTGACATGCGGAGGAACATGTCCTCGACTATGTCAAAGTCCCTCCTGAGGTTACAGCCTGCAGAGTTGGAGAGAATTTTCTCTTTCAGCACTTGAAGCTCTTATTTCCTGCTGCTCACAAAAGCAACAAAATCTAAAAAAAACAGCGATTTTGGCTAAAAGGGAGACAAATAGTCAGAAACATGTATCAGGTAATGACGATTGATTTTGGGTTAGGTTAGGTCAGTGGTGGTCTTACCTCAGAGAGGGAGAGAAGCTCCTCGGACGATGAAGATGAAGGTCTGTAAGAATCTGCAGGCTCGGCTCAGAGAATAAGTCCTTGTGTTATAGTGATACTTGAGCTCATCAGGTCCTTATTGGCTGCGGGATGAGAGTGAGGTGTGTGTGTGCGTAGTGTTTATGTTTATGTGTGGAAAAGATGGGGACCGGCGGGGGGAGGCTGGCATGACCCTGGAGAAGGAGATGGATGAAATACTGTGGATGGAAGAGGAGGGCTCAGGTTTTGGAAAGGAGCAGCTGAGAAGCTTCTGTTGCTAAATTTACAGTGATAGAAGGCTGAGAGGGGGGGTTACACATCAGCTTGGCATCCAGACAATGGAGGGAAAGTGTGTGTGTGGGCGCGTGTGTGTCTGTGTGTGTGTGAGCATGAGCATGAGCATGTGTGTGTGTGTGTGTGTGTGTGAGTGCCACACACTTCATCAACCAGTCAGTCAATCAGTCAGTGCAGAGTAACAGAATATTAGAACAATAATAGAACAGAACTAAAAACACAATGCCCATCACTAATCAGTCAAATTGAATGTGATTCTTAGAGAAATACAAATACATATTAATGAGATATTTACATATATAGCCTACTTTTTTCCAGGAAAAACTGCTCTCTTATATGTCAGGGTTTTATACCTAACAAGTCTGATTCAATAAACAATATTAAAATAAAAAGCAGACTTGTGGCCTGTCCTATAATGGCGTCGGCCTTAAAGTTTTCTGTAGTTCCCCCTCTGATGGATCTCAAACTTAGCTGCACCAGTTGGGATCAGTCTGATCGGGCAGTTTGAGGTGAGATGAATGAGGTAAGCGAAGAGAGCCATTTGCTGAAGGTGGGTTTAATAATACATTTAATATTAAATTTAAAAAATCAAATTATTAGTTTCAATGTTTGTAAAGTTCAACTGCATTAGTATTTTCACTAGTGCTTGTTAGCCCTTTAAAACCAGAGCAAATTAGTTTGATTTCTTTAAAAAAAAAAAAAAAAAAACATAGGGAGAATGCAATTAACAAGTCATCAAAATGTTTGTATTTCAAGCACTAAAGCAATGTTCAAACATGAACCAGTTTTAAAAAGATGTACAAGGATATGATACTTATGCAATACAAACACAGTCACCAGGTGTGTACAGGGATTACTGTGTAATTATTTATTTTGTTCTATTTTGTAGTATTATTTCCTTTTTTAATCTCTTCCCCTTTTTTCAAAAATAACAATGTAAATATGTTCACAAATAGTTATATATGGTTTATATAGTTTAAAGTTTATATATATAGCTATATATAGAGAGATTTTTCCTAATTTTTTTATATTTTCCTAGTCCTAGTTTAGTTCAAATTAGTTTTCCCAACTAATTTTGAGGTCATTTTCTTGTGTCCTTTTTCTAATTTCTAGAAATTTGTGGGACATTTTTTGCTAAGTTGGTCATCGCCCTTTCCATCATGTTTTTTCAAAGAAATCAAACCAATTTGCTCATGTTTCAAAGAGTTAAATAAATTGTGAAACGTATCTGAACGCAGCACAAGAAAACTGATGTTGATCCAGGTTTCAAAGAGTTAACCTTGTTCACAAAGCTCGTTAACTAATTAACCTGATTGAAGGAGCTTTACAGCAGAGGCCTTGGCATGGCAGC